>NC_044202.1:16940856-17240856 GCF_900880675.1 Sparus aurata | reverse complement strand
GAGGCTGGTTCAGTTATCTCACTGGTGGACTGGGTCACGGCAACACAGGGCAAGGCTGTCACACTGCAGGCAGTAAACATGGCCTCGGCGTGCATGTACAACAAACAGTTGTGTGCAGTCACAGGTTTCCATAATCTGCTGCGGTTAGCATATAGCTGCAGGTGATACAAGCACACTCCCATGCAAGTCAGAGACTTCTCCCCCTTTTTTCCAAAAGTGCTGCAGTTGAATGACTTACTTGTGAGGCACTCATGAGCCCAGTGCTGGAGAGGTCCTATTTTAAGCACTAGTTGTAGTTTTTCTTCTAAGCTCACAGGGGCGATTATGGAGCAGAAAGCACAGAAATTGCTAAATCAACAACAGCTGGAATAGGTTTTTGTCAGTTTTGAATGAGCTTCATTCACAAAGAGCTTCTCTTGAACTAACAATTCTCCGACTGTTTCACTGCTGCCTGTACTGTACAACAGGACTTATTCAGTACAGCTTATGGTTGAGAGGGCATGAGAGCCACTGGAAATATAAGCAGCAATAAATCCACCACGAGCCACATGAACAGAGGTGCCAACTTGGCACCAAAAAAGCCTTGATACCTTTCTAATTCTTCCATGACACGTGCTAAACAATCTTCGGCGTGTTTGGCAGCGCCTCTTGTCGGCAGTCAGGCGTGGCTGACAGAGATAAGACTGTGTGTCCTTAACTCTTCACCCCTCAGCCCGTCTGGCTCACTCTTACTTATGTATACTTATTCTGCCAACTCCGGGATGTCAATCTCTATTTCTTTACTGTCACCATAGGATTTGAGTCTCAGCCTCTCACATGGCACCCTAATCTCACAGCAGGGAAGCTCTTAATAAAAGAAGCCAAAACCACTTTATCAAGTGATCTTCAAAGCCAGACAGCACATGGTGACGGAAAGACTTCCTCTTCCTCGTGTGTGTGCGCAAACATATTCAAATCCACTTCAGCTAGAACAGTTCCTCTTGACCTGCTTCAGTTATCATAAAAGCTGCTGCCTTCCTGCTTATGTCTGCTCTGATGGAGTGTGTGTGGGGACAGTTGTTTACCTGTGAGTGAGTGGGCCCTTCGATCAGCCCTGTCCTGCACTTTCACATTGGAGACTTTGCTCTTATCTGGGCTCAGGAGCTGCTGCTGTTTTTCCTTCGCCTTGGCCTCCAGGGCTTTGATAGTAAGCTGCAACTGGCTTGTGTACTTCTCATGCTACACAAAGAGACAGGAGGGAAGCAGGATGTGAGAAGCCTAAGGTCAACAACCAGTACAGATGTAACTACCCACAGACATACATAGTCTAAGGGAGAATATCAGACGGGGACATCTGCTGTTTAGAATGGATACTCTTTACAAAACACATGAAATACTTCAAAGTAATAATTTCTCGTAATCCTTTTTTTCAGCAATTATACTTTACACTTCTATGCCCTCATTGAACATGTGTTAAGGTGACTGAACCATGTTGATTATATGGAATGGGCCTTTAAACACTATGCAACATTTTGGGGCATCTGTCATTTGCTCTAGCTGTAGCTGACAGTTTAGCTGTGGTCATTATGGTGAGGCTGTACATGAAAGAATTACAGGTGACACAGGGGAGGGACAAAATATGCTTTAAGATCCTGTGCTAGGGCAGTAAAGAAGACCTGTTCCAACACTCCGACAATGGTTATCCAATGGGTTTCAAAGAACAGAGCTCATAATGATTTGTGACAACGATTGGCATGGGATCCAAACCCGTGTGTTATATCACATCTCAAGCCTCAAACTGTTTCCTGTTTAGTTTAGTACACAGTTATAAAGTCAACACAGGATTTTAACATATGAAAACTATAAATCGACTGTTGCTTTAAGAAAAAAAACAACTTAATTATAGTGCTTTTTCCCATTTGTTTCTTGTTAACCTAAAGCCTTCGTCTTCTTTGAACTTTTGTCGAAATGAAAGTATTTAAAAGAAAGTTAGCATTCATGATGACGATCTCAAGTAACTGGCAATGAGCAATTGATATAATTTCTAACATTTAATAGGTTAAGTGATACCTGAGAAAAATGATCAGCCGAATAAGCTATGTGACAATAATAGAAGAGCGCGGTGGTTTTAGCATTAGAGACAAGGATCCACTGCAAGTATTTCTCCCTAGCCTGAAAGAAGCCCACTCTACTCTACTGTCAGTATTACTTACTTTAAGAGCCTCCTCTGGGACCTTGTGTTGACTCTTCTCCAGGATATATACATGAGCATGTGCAGGAGGAGTTAAAGTACACATACATGCCTTCTGTTTTGTAACACAATCTTATATCTCTTATACATAATACTTATTTATAATCACAGTACAGTGTCTGGCTTAGGGACACATCTCCAGATGTTTGCTAGCACAGAGAAATGAAGGACAAAGATGGAATACAAATTGCTACCTGATGAATGGTAAATGTACAGTTAGTGCTCTCTTCTAAGGAGGTCAAAAGTACCTTCTTCTACTTCTTGCATGAGGGAGGAAAACAGATAAGCAGCAGAGACCTGTTGCAATTCAAACAAGCTCATATCTTCAGCGACTCACTCCCTCAAATGTGCAAAAATGCCACTTACTGGTAACAAACATTCCCAAATGTCTCTGTACTCCAGACAGCTTTCTCCCCCACTGTTATCTTAAGTAAGTTTCACCATTCATGAGATTTCTGTTCTGTGGGTCAAAGGGTGCCTGTGATTTTCTGTTGCCCATAATCTAAAACCCCTGACTGAAAAACCAGAGGGGATTAACATGCCTAAGGAGCCAAAGACCACAAAAAATGAGTTTCACTGTTCACCAACTTAAACTTTTCCAACTGAAGAAAGCCTGCATTACATTAGTCACACAACCAAAGTTAAGCCAAATATGTGACTAAAATTTTTAAAAAAGGATATCATAGCCAAAGCGAATGACATCAGAGAGCTTGAGGGTGATGTAGGTCTGGTCTGGGATTCTTAGATCATTCACAAATGTCTGTAAAACAAAGAGAAAAAAGAAAAATAACATCAAATCACAGGTCATTAATGGAGCAAATGGGTTGACTCAGAGGTGACAGGCTCTCTAATTCCTCATGGCATGCACCCAGATACTGTAAGGTGCTTTGCAATTGGTCCTTTTCCCATTGAAAGTTAATCCACCGGCACATTAAAACTCTGATGAGATTATGTTGTTATGCAATGTCCGTCTCAGCTTTTGTGGAATGCTTAATGGCCAGGTGGAGGTATATACACGCAATGCTGCTTAGTTTGTTGATCGACTGGTCTACCTCCTGTCTAAACCAACAGTAAGTGAGACCAATGTTCCAGAGTTGATCATCAGATCACTAAACGTAAAGAAAGATACTGCTGAAAATGTGCAGAGGAGCAGGTCTTATACTATACAGACTAAATAAAGGTAATTGGGGGTAGAAAAAAAGGAGCCATGTTGGATTTCAGTTACCGTTCTGCTCTGATTAGTTTGGCTGCAGCTACCACAGCCCAAAGAAACAGTCTCTGAGAACAATGAATGGTTTTCTCCCACTGCTCAACTCTGGATTTCATTGGGATAATGGTGCAATGAAGTGGCAACAGAGCAGTGAAAGGAGGGTGGGAGAAATAGAAAGAATAGGAAGGAAAAAAAAGGGGGTCCAGGCCAGCGGGAAAAGTCTCCAGATTACCACTGTTCTACCAACCGTCCCCGTCTCTGGCAAACAGAGAGGTATTTTGTGCTCTGGGCTCCCTGAGGACTTCAGTCTCCACAACAATTCCCAGTCAGTCAGTGGCTGGCTTTATCACAGTGGGCTGAGTCAGGTAGCCCGACACTAGAGATAGACCCACTCACCCCATTCAAGCTGCCCAGATCCTTCACCATGTGCTCGTCTGTGTTGGTGTCGTAGTTGATCACAGCGTGCTGTTTGTCCACACTGCGAGACTGCGTTAAAAACAAAGCAGAAGTCGTTAGAACTGCATGTTGAATGCAAGTCTTTTTTTTTTCAAGCAAACAGCAACAGGAATCCTGTTTTGCCAATGTAGAAATTTACTAATTTTATCTTCTTTCGTCGTTGCAAAGTGAGTTTTTTTTTTTTTTTGGTTTTGGTCCCTTGGTCAGACAAACAGACATCAGAAGACATGGGTTCAGGGAAACTGTATGAACCAACCCCAATCAATTTATTGGCAACTATTAAATTAATCTGCAACATTTTTTGCTAAATAATTAATAAGTTTGAGTAATTTTTCAGAAAAAAATCCTAATTCTCTTATCAAGCTTCATTACTAGGAATATTTTGTAATATACATCTTTACTCCTCTAAGACAGTAAACTCAGGAAATCACAAGGATTTTACACCATTTCCTGACATTTTATACATGAAAAACAACCAATTAATCAATTAATTGAGAAAATAATCAGCAGATTAACTGCCATGAAAATATTAAAAGTATTGATCCTAGATTATGACATGTGGATAAAAAGTGAACACTTGAGCAGAGTCAGACAGACCTTCCTGTGCTTTCACAACAAAAAAGCCTTAAATATGACACTAGTCCTCATCTTTTAAACTCTGCATGCATGGCTTGAGTAAGTCCTTGTATACATGGTCCACCTGCCAGTCACCAGAGGAAAAATGCGCTTACTTCTAATATGCTTTCATCAATTGAGTCCAAATTGTACAAGTGATTCAGACTGACTCGCCCGTTCTTCTCTGCTCATTAGGCACTCTGGGCCTCCGCATCACAAATATCACACAGATTGAAAGTGACTGCCAAACTCCTAATTATCACTGTCCTCTAAGGGTTGACATAAACTCTTCCACATCACCTCCTAACTGGGATGAATAGCTTCGACTGTCTGCGTGAAGGCCTATTTACTCAGTGGACTTCCGAATAATTTCTTGTAAATACTGCACTGTGTATTGCAAGTACAAGTTTACCTACTTGATTAGGTTAATTATGCATCACGTTGCTAATACTTTGTCCCCTTTACCTCAGAGAAAATGTCAGCAGTGGCAATAACAACACAGCTGAACTAGACATCATGCATTCACTGTTATTGCAGGATGCATTTGGTCCAATTACAAACATTGATCAGACAACAGTTGTCATGGAAAAGTCCAAACATTCAAGTTGCAGCCCTCAGCTATGCTACTCAATCTCTGCCTTTCACGCCTAACAGGATTCTCATGTTACAGAAATTGGACTGTGGTTTGAAGGGGGAAAAAATGCATCGAGCTACTAACAGAAAAACGAAAGATTAAAGGGTTAACGACAACATGGAGCCAAAACCAACTGTGTGCCAATTCAGGAAGTTGTCTTGAGCACTTAAGCAGAGCAATAGAAAAGTCTGCATCATCTCAGGCTGGGAGAAGCTGAGGTTTTTTTCCTTGATCCGGCGACGCCTAAATGTGGACAAGAGTAACTTTCAATCCAACCAACTGGCACAGTTTTCGAGAGTATAACACACTGACTAAGGAAAGTATAAACAACTGTTTCTGAGGCAACATTCCTCTTTAAACGGACTAAATACAGAGTGAGGAGAAAATGGGAGGGAGAGTATCATAGAAAGACCACAAAGAAACTGTGTTTATGACATGCGCTGAGTGGAAAAACAACACAGTGGAATGCTTTAGCTACGTTTTAAGTCATTGTTTGAAAGGCTGTCAGGGGCAACTTTGTGTTCATGTGGCAACGTCACCACGTTACACACACACACACACACACACAAAGGCATGCAACAAGCCTCCCACTGGTGCTTCACGTATTCATGTGACAGGCTGTCCTGTCGTGTGAGCATTTTTGACACATTATGGTGAATAAGATTCATGTGACACGTAAGCGAGCGCTCACACGTTCTCCGCCAGGTCTTGCTCTTAAACACACAAAGTCACACACCTGCAGCATTAGCTCGCAATCATCCCGGCCAACGAAGATCATCTCCCTAGGCAACCGGTGGCGTGTGCCAGAGCTGCTGACCAGGAACCATGATGTCACACTCATGTTGGGGCCGCGAGTCAAGATCTTCTTAGCATCCTGGGAGGAGACAAAAACAACAAAAAAGAGAAGACAAGATGAGCAGGGGGAGCAGTTCAGCTACATTTCAGGACACCTGAATGGTTGATCAAAATTCAATACCGGTGTCCCTGAACAATAGTGTCCTAAAAAAGCTTCTGTTATGAAAGCATGCTTTAGTGTGGAGCTTAGTGAGAGGAAGTCATCATCTCACCTAAGTCAGACCTGTTTTTACGAACAATCACAGGACGGCTGTGTTACCACTGTACTTAAATAATGCATTTAATAACCACCTTGACACATGTTGTACGTCTGACATGTTTCCATGAGTCAATGGAGGATTTTAAGCGTGCTAACACAACTCACAAACGCAGAGCTCCTCATCAAATTTAAGACAAAGCAGATATGAGCCTTTTTAAACGAGTACTCTTCATGACACATGCTAGGAAACCTGTTCCAAAGCAGCGCCTGTGAGTAACGTTCGGTTCCATCAAACTTCCATATCTCGTGTTGTTACTTCCTGTAACCTTGGCTACTATCAGACAGAAGTGCTGCTTATATCTTTAATCAAACCTATTTACTGTTTCGTAACGGCAGCGCTAATGTTGTTTTAAGTTACACCGCGGACTGTTTGAGTCTGTCGGTGACAGTGGCTCCGCTTAACTGATGTCATGAGCCTCCGGTGGGACCGAAACCAGCTTTTTTTCCCAACCATTCGCTCCCAACAAGGACGTACCTTTAATGCCTTCTCCGTTTTACTCCGAAGTGAAGCCAGTGTTTTCACGTCCTAAAGCAGTTGAAATTCGACGGGCGACATGTACGACGACAAGGCCAGGTAACACTGGACAGGTAAATTTCGGAACACACCCTCTTCTTCTTCTTCCTCAGGGAATGACAACCGGATAGTCAGGGCGAAACTCTCCTGCACTCCACCGCCTCTCTGCTCCTGCCGACACGGTGACGTAGCTCGACAAGTCCCATCAGACGCTTTACGGGTTTGAGCCGATGGGTGGAGCGAGGTAAGAACTCTCACTCTGTTTGAGTCCCGGGTGCAGAACAACTCGAGGTAGGAGAAAAACAAACAAACAAACAAAAGCAGCAGTTAACACACCAATATATGTAATTGAATGTTTGTATTGTTTTGTATGAGTATGACTTATCGTATACATTTTAGTGTATTGACAACTGAACTATATTTCAAAGTTATTTTGTGTTTTTATTTATGCTACTTTTATTTTTGTTTTTGAATGCTTCATGTGCGTAAAAAGTAATGGAATGAGTAAACATATCATTGACCTTTAATTTATATTTTAAAAAGTAGCAATACTCTAACGAAAATAAATATCCCAATAATTCATCAATGAATAATGCAAAAACTCTCATTAATACCTTTTTACTGTATTTTTTTTTTAATTGCTTAAGTAAAATAAAAGAAGTCTTTCCAACAAAATGTGTACATACGAGAATAAAACACTGTAAATAAATAATCATAACGCAGAAAGGGCCTTTTCAGAGGGTTATTTTATAAGTATCATCCTACCTGATTGTTATTATTGATGCATTAACGTGTAAGCATAATTTCAAAATTAGAACTGTACTTATATGACAGATTTAGTTAAAAGGAGAGATGTAATAGGAGTAATTGAGATATGATTGATGGCGATACATTATACATTTATTATATATGTATATTTTACATTGATATTAAAGGGGCAACAGAACAGCTTTAATGGCAAAGTGGCAATAATTCAATTGCAAGTAGCATGATAATTGAACTTTTAACCATCTAGTGATTCATCGTCTTTGTAGACGATCTTCGCCCGGATTCACGGTGTGTCAGGACCTTGTTGATCCTGTGCTCACGTTGGCACGGGCCGGCGGACAATGGGGAGAGACAATAATCACATTTAAATCAATTATTCATTAATAATTTACTAATGAATTATTTATACAATCGTCGAAGGGCTAAAATAGCGATGAAAGTGCCTGTGAGTACAGACCCAAATAATGTTGATTTACCGTCGTTAAAAAGTGTGTTCTGTCTGCAGCGCATGAGACAGCACTGATTATATTCCCATATAATATCATACTTACAGTTAAATTCAGCTTGGCAGTACCATCTAATCAACTTTAATCAAACTGAGCCGCTGGTGGTTTCGTGTGGATATGGAAAATTGATACAAAGAACTTTTTCACATAAGCCCAACACCCGCTAGATGGCGCTGTAGCGTCAAACTACCATGTTCGTTTTCAACCCTTGGATTTGTGTAACGGGATTACTTCAGAATATTGGCAGGCAAATTCACAAAATATACAAAAAGTACTTATTATGGATTTATAATCATTGATGCATTAATAAGAACATCACTTTAATGCTTCAAATGGAAAACGTGGGGTTTGTTTAACAACCAGGTAATTTGATTAGATTGTATGTTGTATATCTGAATCATCAAAGTAACTTTTGCCTATTATCAAACTATAAAATATGAAATAAATTTAGTAGAGTACAAAGAATGAATGGGTATATAGAAGCATGGAATTATACTTTAGACCAGTACTTGAGTAAATGCACTTATTTTCAAGCACTGGTACCTGCAGTCAGTATCCATTTGAGGAAAAGCATCTCTGCAATGTGTTTCTCACATTTAACATGTGTTTTTTATTTCTTACTATACATAAAAGAATGTAAACAATGAATATTTAAGTATCCCACTAAAATAAGTGATATACAGTTTATTTCAGATATAAAGAGGTGTAGTCAAGTCACTTTTATCCCCCCAGAAAATCTGTCTCCTGGGATGGTCTATTGGAATATATGTGTTGTGTACAGAACAGACATAGTAAACACTCAGGATGATCACAACTATGGGGATAGACAGTATGGAGACTGAATCCGAACAGATCTGAGCCACTGAAACTCCCTTCCACCATGGAGGACTACACAAACACACCAGCGGCGAAGCTCAAGCACGCCATTCACACAGATAGACGGAAAAGAAACAAACAAGCAGAGTGAGAGAGAGACAAGGGCGAGAGAGAGGCGAGAAGAGAGGCTTAATCTCCTGGAGGACGAAAGATCCAGATCCAAAACATCTGGAGATGAGGCGCTGACAGCCAGGAGAGAGACACAGGGGTCCCAGGGTGGCTGATGGTCAGGCACAGACAAGACTGAGTGAAAAGAGGATGATCAGAAAGAGACTAGGAAGAGAGGGAGAGATACAAACTACAAGACGCAGTAGTTTTTAGAAACAGTATTGTCAGCGGGATAAACATGAACTTTAGTGCTGGATTTATTAGACTCACTGAGACTGAGACTGACCCGCCTGACTGATGAAGGTAACAGGCGCATGGCCGGAACAAAAGCTGAGTTAATAGACAGGTTTTTGAGTTTGGATTTAAAGTCCTCAGCGGAGACAGCTGTCTGCTGTAAAAAGATCAGACAGGTATTACAGGCCCAAAGGGTCAGAAGCACCTCACATGGATAGGAAGACAATGGAGAGAAGCTAAAAGTGGCGTACTATGGTAGGATCTTTTAGTTTTAGATAAGATTGCAGCTGCAGCATTCTGAACCATTTGAAGGCTTTCCTTGTACTAAGCCCGGGTGGGTTTACCCTCTGCTTCACCCCTGCACTTAGTGTCACCACGAGACTTGTAGCTAGCAGGCTGAACCGGTTTCTAAAGGCCCTGACCTCTGTCACACTTAGACGGAAAAACCCTGCATTTTCCCCAACTGCGATCAGGATACAGGTAATGGTTCATGTTTTATCTTGCCCTGGGAGCTCCTCTAGCTTTCACTATCTCCCGCTGTGTTTTTGTTAAATGTGTTTCGTTATGGATGTACGCTTTTGCTGCAGTGGCAGCAGGGTAGTGCAGTCAGTACAGAGAATGCAAGCGCAAGCACTGTGAGAGGCAGCCTCCTGTCCTGCTGAAGTGTCCACAAACAGGACACCGAGCCAGCTCCAGGCCTTGTTTTTATGCAGCTGATCTTGTACCAAAGAAGAATTATTTATTTTAATTGGTAAATTTTAAAAATAGGTTTTAGCAGGATACTTGTTACTATTGTGTCTTACACTGAAAGTAGAATGCAGAAGTCAAATTATCTTAAATTTTTTGCTGCGGCTGCTTTTGCATCTCAAAGCTTTAACACCCTCGTATTCATATATGTTAATGCACTCACTGTATACCGGGGAAGATTTTCCTCTCTAGTACAAAGAAGAAAGGATCTCTGGCTTGCAGGCTGCGTGAGTGACACGTTCCCCACACAGCACAGTGCTACATCACCCAGGGGAGGCCTGTGGCAGAGCTGAATCCCCAGCTCTGCGGCGTGTTTCTGGGCAGTGCAGCTGGAGTCAGGTGAGGGATGGTTGTCAGGTGAGCGCCACACTGGGCCAAGCCTCGGTCTCGCAGCGTGGCGCTGTGTATTGCAGCTGGCCAAAAGACAGACTGTGAGCCCTGGCTGTCAACATCTGCTCCAGAGACTGTACCATCTGCCCGGGGCCCTGGGGGGAGCATCTCTGCCGTCTCAGACCAGCTGCAGAGCCCCAGACGTGGACCTGAGTAGTCCTGCAGAGGCAGAGAACACAGCCAAGACACAGTCTGAGTCGCTGAGCGCTGGGACATTAGTCTCACACACTTTAACTGCGTTTTATCTGTGGGGTGTGATCACTGTGAGGTTTAGATAAACAAACTTCCTGCTCCCATTGACTCATCTTTGATGATGCAGTGGCAGAGTGAAGGGGCAGCCTAGTGGTGTAGCAAATAAAAGGGGCACCACGTAGTATAGTGAACTCAGAATTTTAATATTTACAATATTAATGAGGTATAATACAAACTTAGAAACATTCATCTTTTCCACAACAGAGTAAACAAGCTGCTCTCAGAGGAAAATAAGTCCCCAGAACACCTTCTGGAGCTAGAAAAGACAAATATAACATAAAGACATAAAGACAAAGTAAAACAGTATGAAATTGTGTTGTCCTTTAAGGTCAGTTAGTTTGTTACTTAGTTCATTCAGTCATGAAACAACAAAGAGAGTTTCATTTATTTTGTCTAGGCATAAAAGTCGTGAAAAGTGTGAGCTAAAGAAATCAAGAAATCAATTCCTACGAAAGCATAGGAAAAAGAATGAAAATAAGTATGAATTAAAAGGGCAGGGCATTTGTGCAAAATAAAAACAAAAAAAGGATGTAAACCTTTAGTTTCCTTCTTATTTATTATTTTTTTTGCTCTGGCCTTGAGCTCATTTGTTTGTCCTCAAGGGCGGAGCTGTAAGATTTCACAATAAAAGTCAAGTCCACACGGCGCATTGTTAAGACCTTTTATTTCATCAATTTTGAAAGAAACAAGTAAAAACAGTGTACAAAGTTTATATTATTTGTTTACTAAAGCTGGTGTCCTCAGTCTCAGGAATACGGGAGGGCAAGGTACAAAACAAAAGTTGAAATAAAAAATAAAAAGTATAAAATGAATTTCCCTATTTTCAGAAGGTGACAGCAAAGGGCGAGCGTGCATAGGAATAAGTAACAATCAGATTCAAAAACTGAACAAAAAGGTCTGCAAACGATTGAAATGAAAACATCATAAAAACCATTACATTCAAGAACGTATGATGCACTTTTTTTTTTTTTTTTAACAATGATTATCTGTCATCTCGAAAATTTCTGAAGCACTTTATTTGGAAACTTCCCAGTACACCTTTAAAAGAAGAGTTTCAGTTCCCTAGGGTTTCCGTTTAGCCTTAGCCGTCTGTGAAGGGGGAGTAATCATTCAAAACAAGCAATTCTTGTTTTATTTGTATCCACAACATTTGAATTTATATTAGAAAAAGGAGCTAATTTAGTCTTTACCAACCATAAAGAGTCCAAATACAATCATTTTGGGGCAGCAAAGTGCATATCATTGGCACAGTAAAACTCGATTTAGTCAATGCTGGTCTCATATAAATAACTCAGAAGCTCGTGAAGGGGCAGAAGTCCCCTAAAGTAGCAAATCAAAGATGACTTTGTGTGTTACATTTCCCCTGAAGCCCAGTTTGTTTGCAAAGTAATCCTAAAGAAGTGTATTATGTTAAAGTGACCTCATTGAGGCTGCAGTGAATGCACCGGGTGGAAAACACCCAATACTGTACTGTACATGGAGGAAAAACCCAGAGGAGAGAAGATCTGATGGGTCAGCGCTGACTGACCCTGATCAGAGGGAAACCAGGAGGTGTCGGCAGCACAGCATCAAGATAAGAAGGCATCGGGAACTATAAGCACTTACTTCAGGGGGGCTGGAGGAGCTATTTATGATCGTAAAACAGGAAACTAGGGGTCTCTCAGTGACAGTGAGGAGGAATCCATTGCAGGCCAGCTTTTAATGATTAATCACTCTGCATTCTTTGCATGTCTGACGTTCCTCTCATCGGACTGTGATGCACAAATGATTCAGACTCATCACAGTGTAGCACGATAATACAACAGACGAATTGGTGTCACTTTTGCATCAGGGGAGTAGAAAAGTGATGGAAGTCCTGTGCACAAGATGGTCTTTGAGTTGCAGGAGAATCAGCACGTAAGTATGCAGAAAGATCGACTTTATTTGATACGGTACATTCACTTTTGAAGCCAAAATTTTTAAGAAGTCTGAATTTGAACTGTTCAGAAGTCTTAAGAGAGGAAAACATGGATTTAATACCCACTCAACAAACAACATACTCTCTGCTCACACGGTGGTTTTGGTCCACAGGATGCCTGTTTCTATTTGAAATGGTTGATATTCAGTTGTATATTTTAATACAAAAAAGGCCCTTTTCTAAATATCAGTGGCCTAATTTGTGCATAACTACATTTCCTCATTCATTATGGTGTAAGGATGCCTGCTCAGTATACAACATAACAACCAGGAAATGCAGGGTAGTGTTAACTCTCTCTCTCTGCATGGTCAGTCTTCAAAAGGCCTCACAGAACAACCACAGTTATCTTTGCTTTGTCTTGAATTTCCTCTTTCCTGGAAAACACAACTTGCAGATTGGAAATGTTACATCCACCGACGGCATCTGCAGAGAATGCTGGGAGGAAGGGGGCTGTGGCCCACTGGTCTTCTGAGAGTGCAGTCGGGTGGGGGTGAGGGGAGATGATGGGACCAGGGGGGAATGTATGAGAGTCGTTTAAGCCGTCCCACTGGCAGAGTAGGAGAACTGGGGGAAGTGGGGTCTCCGCTCGCTGTCGAATGACTCCATACTGTCATCTGAGGACAGAGGACAAACAACTGCTTAGCTCTTGTACAGCTTAGGGATGCTCGACATATTATAATGTATATTTGTCTACTCACAGAGATTTTACCAAACTGTTATTAGACCACTTTGAGAAATGTTGAAAATCAATGATCAGGATTGTTTTATGTCAAAATTAGATTTAGTTTAATTTTAGGATTAACCCTTTATTGGGCACTCATTGAAATAAAAACATGTTCTAAAAGGTGTAGATATAAAAAAATATAAGAAAAACACATATAGACTTAAAGGAACATTAATTTTAACATTTTCTATGGAACATTAATAACACACATATCACATATCTATATACCAATACAACATATATAACACATTTTTATATGTATATTTATTTATTTATTTATTTATTTAATGAGTTGAATAAACAGTTAATGCTGAACCTGATTGGCCACCATATCCACGTTTTTCCTGTATCAAATCAAATTTGATTAGATTTTGTCAGAATCACCCAGTGTCAATAATCCAATTCATACTATCTATTATTATTTTAGTTTTCTTTTTCTGCATCATCCCTTCTATATACATGCAGTTGATGGTTCTGTGTGGCACGATACCATTTTAATTGCACCGACTCTCCAGGAGAGGGAGGACTACTCTCAAGGGAACCTCAGTGAACCTCATTGAACAGTTCCTTTACTCATCAAAGTCTTATGACAAGAATGCTGCACTGAGAAAAATACTCCAGTTAAACATCGACTGAAGGATTCTGTTCTGCTTTAAAGTTTCTCTATGAGCTTGCAATTCAATATATCATATGAACACAGAAAGAAAACAGTGATGATCATTTTAGGATTTCCACATGAAGACAAATACTATTTTCCTGTATTGCTGCTTTCCAGTGTAATTTCTCAATCTTAATGAAGTCTCACAGGAGGTGGAGTGAAATTTATCATCATAATTGAGTCAGATGGCAATGTATCTTCTCTCATCTTACTGTCACATTCAAACAGCGTATAGCTCCACAATATAGACCTTAACTGAAGTCATATCAAGTATACAGTAAGTGAGCGTGTTTATGGTTTGGTGCTACCTTGTCCGGGTGGCGTAATAGTGATGGTCTGTGCTGTGAACTCCTCGTCAAAATATCGTGTGTCCGTCTCCGAGGTAACTTGGGGCTTAAACGGCGGCACCAGCTGTTGGAGGGCAGAAGAGACACAAACATATCAGCACATCAGCACTGTCAATCCGTTCGACAACACCTGTCCTCCTGATGACAATCTACATCACTTCTAGATGGTGTTGTTTCAAATCACGTAACAATATTGATCAGAGGGCTGAAGACATTATGTATATTTGAGCTAGGTGTCCTTTCACATACGACAAAGAAGAAAATTCAGCATTTTAGAAACCAACCTTCTTCTCATAAACATCTTGCCATTCAATTCCTGCAAAGAACTTGTGCTGCATGATTTCCTTGGCGTCATCTTGCCCTCCACCTAACCTGGAAGACAAGTGCAAAATGACTCAGGATGTGTTATGGAAGCTGCCACTCTCAAATTATTTCATTTCCACTTTTCCATAAGCTCATATCAGCAAAACTGTAAGCCATAAACAATGGGATAAGTCCCACTTTGAGATTTGCTAATGTTAATGTAACGGTATAGACTCCTCACCTTTGCATTGGGTCTTTCTTCAGAAGGCCAGAGAGCAGCGAGCGTGCCTCTGGGCCGAGTGTGCGAGGGAAGCGGATGTCCTCCATGAGGATGAGCTCGAACAGCTTCTCGTGGTCCTGGTTGTAGAATGGCAGTCTGCCACACATCATCTCGTACATCACCACCCCCAGACCCCACCAGTCCACAGCACGGCCATAGTCATTGTCTTCTAGCACCTTGGGGATGAGGAGGGGGGGGGGGGGGGGGGGGGGGGGGAGTTTACTTAATGCAGCTGTTGGGACGCACAGGACTATTTTTAGCTATTCTAGTATGCAGGGCTTTAACACAACAACACTCAATTTTTATTTATTATAGGAAAAAAATAAATTGAAGCCAAAGAAAAGTAATGTTTGGACATCAGAGGGCTGTGGAGACAACATGTCTTTAGGGTGACTATACAAACCCCAAAGCTACCGGTCATCCCCATCACCCCACCAAATTTCACCTGCTCTCCCCCCTGGTCTGGGCCTTTGAGGCCGCCTCAGCCAACACTGACTCACATCTCACATTAGGAGCTAGGATAGAGTTTCCCCTGGAGCCCTGCATATTTAATCACCACAGGGCCACACACACACACACACACACACACACACACACACACACACACACACACACACACACACACACACACACACACACACACACACACACACACACACACACACACACAGATCAACAAGCAGCAAAGGTGTGGGTCGCCTAAATAAGCAAATGTGTGGCAACAAACACGGACCAGTCTTACAAACAAACCGCTCGATGAACTCAACTAGAGTCACATGGAGGGAAATATTTAGTCTTTTTATTTCCATAGGATGACTTCTTCTTAATGAGACAAACTTCTCCAGTGTTGTGCTTACAAAATATTGCAACCTGTTGCATGACTAATGTGCTGCTGAGCAGAGTTGTTCCAAGGTCTCTGGGGACGTGTACTGGATTCTACCTCGCCAGGCGGATGTTGAAGGTGAAATCAAGACAATGAGAACAGTCTGTTCTCTCAATCCTCAAGCAGTGAGATGCGCGGCGATTCAGACCTAAGAATAGACACTTAGGTAAAAAGACGTGGGCGGATTAACAGAATTAGATATGGACACAACAGTCCACAGACCAGGAGAGGGTCCTGAAAACAGATGGACGGATGTGTCCGTAAAAGGAACAAAACGACTTTGTGTGTGTGCACGTGCACAGGACTGTGCGCGTGTCTGTGGGCACTCCGCCTGGCGCTGCGGTGAGTGGTGAGCATCGAGGAGGAGGAGGATTGGGAGGGCAGGGGAAGTAACGTGAAGCCGGTGTGGGGCTAGGATTACTGGGCCGTCTCTATTTCCAGCGCTGCTGTCGTGTGATTCACACCGTGCGACAGCTGGGCCCGCAGCTGCCCCATATATGTAGAAGAGCACCACAGCTGTGAAGCTGCCAGGAGCGCAGGAGCCAAGCTCATCCCTCATATACGTAACCAGGACTTGCTTGCTTGCCTGCTTGGGCCTCAGCCCCAAACTAATACTGTTACACTGCCCCAAAGGAGCAGAGACAGGGGAAGGAGAGAGGGAGGAGAGGGCGCATAAAAGCACAAACACTTGCTGCTGCTGCTCTGGAGCTCTACTCTGTATACTGCACTTTCTTGCTCGCAAAGTTCAGCAGTGACAGCCATTAATCTCCTAAACTTGTGAATTTTGATCAGTTTCAACAGATAAGATTAAACCTGCCCACAGTTTTCTTTGTAGATGATCACTAAAAGCTAATTCCCTCAGCCAATGACGGTATAGTCTTTCGAACCACTTAATAAAAGTGACAAAGTGAATTTGTCCCCTTCCTTACTCCAGAGACAAACTGGTGAGTCTTTTACAGATTGGGTCTGTACTCTCCCTTTCCCTCCCTCTCTCCCCCTCTGCTCTGGGTGGAATATTCCCAGACGTTACAGCATTCCTGTGCAGCACACACAACAAGGTCATTGTTTACTGCAGAACAACCTGTAACACTGCCTGGCCCGCACTCCATAGAGACGCTCGCCAGCGACCCTGTTGCCATGGTAACGCCCCCTGATGTCTCTGTGCTCTGTGCTGCCGAGGCTGGAGCTGTCATAGACTCTGCTACAAAGTGGAGGAGCAAAGTGGGCTGGACAGACTTTAGGATGGACAGGTGGGGAACCTTTTTCTCAATGTTTGTCCAGGTGTGAGGGAGTTAATATTCACATGCTGCTGTTCCTGGTGCTGATGGCTAGAGGCGGGTTTTGTCTGACTGATGGAAAAAAAAAAAAAACCCCAGGTACATGTTAGTCTGAGGCAGCGCTGTTGGATAGCATCACTGCTCCAACTCTGCCCAGGTTAAGCAACGCATCCAGGGCAGCAGTGGGGCTGTGTCTCCCCTGGTGCCACACAACAGCTGTAGCCAATGTGGTCTTCTTCTTTTTTTTTTTTTTTTTTGCCAGTGGCGGAAGCTCACGTTTCCTGAGGAGCTGCCAGCCAATCACCCCTCCTCCTCCCCCTACCAGAAAAATTCCAAATGGAGGCTAAAAACAACGATACGGCAACTGTGTCAACATGGACGCCCCTTCTCCCGGAAAACATTTTTATGGCAACAGGCGAGGGGCAAGCGCAAACACTTACTCACACACCATGGCTAACACTCACAATGTGCGATCGGGTTACACAGCCCACTCCAACACTTGTCATACCTGCACGCAATACAGAGTAGCCACACCCCTCCCCATACTGCAAATATGAGAGCAGGCTGCCCTGCCCTGGGCACACAGCACACTCATTAACTCACAGACTTCAGCTGGAGATTAGAAAGGCATTTTGGGACAGCTGCCCTTTCCTCCACATGCTTCTGATCCACTGATGTCAAACAACACACGCTGCATTTTTCTTTGGAATCTACTCATGTCACGCGTGACGGGAAGAAAATTCATATTTGCGATCCACATGTTGTTATGCTTTATCTAGTTCAATAAAATAATCGTACTTTGTTTTTGTTTATTAAATAACGAAAACAAGGAAGTAAAAAAACATAATGAATGCAGGGCACAGAGGACATGTTTCTTCACGTTTGCTCTTTCTTTCATTTGTCATCCATCTGCCTTTGGTTAAGCAAAGTCTTCCCAGGTAGACTAAATAACTGTTGTAGTTACCTCAGGTGCTAGGTACTCTGGTGTCCCACAGAAAGTTTTCATGGTGGCGCCATCTTTGATCCCCTCCTTACACAGGCCAAAATCTGTGATCTTTATGTGTCCGTCTTTGTCCAGCATGAGGTTTTCCAGCTGAGGGGAAACAGAAAGTAGACAGATGTTATTGTAAAAGGACTCAAGCCAATTGTGAATTGTGGTTGTGAATATTCATTCATAAATGTAAAAAAAAATAAAATACAGGCATCAGTGTTAGTTATGTTCCTATCAAATTAGTGGGCAGGCGCATAAATCTCAATCAGCCCGTCTCCATGAACTACAATCATGAAAATTTGAGAGGATGTGGCGTGGCATAACATAATCATTCAAGTGCCAGTTACTTTTAATTGCTACTTAACCCCCAAAATGATCATTTGTTCTGCCAAAGCAAAGAATGAAAACCATTTTCAAAGGCTGAAAATGTTTTAATTCTCTTACACACAGATGAATGGAGACCCAATTATTTAATGCACAGGTAAATTGTCCTGAAGGCCTTAAGAGTGTGCATCATTCAGTATCATGACCTGAGATTGCATGGCCTTTTAATATCACTGTGTCCTCCCTCTGTCTCTCCCTCTCAGTTAAAGTCACCTGGCAGCTGTAGCTCACACGTGGCTAGCAGCGCCCGGCCAGAGTCAGCACATCCTCCAATCCTGCTACCCTGGCATTTTCAGGAGAACCCTAGCAGGCTGGGAGCCTGCCTCATAAACCCAAGGGAGAGAGGGAGGGAGGGAGAGAGTGCTGTGCTGACCTGACTGGTTTCCTCAGCTGGAAGTAGTAGGGCTACAGATGCCAACTGCAACACTGATAACTCCCCTACAGTCCTAAACCAAAACATGTCCTTATCAGTCTGCAACATCCATCTCTGATGCCATCTTTAGGGTTTTGTTTAGCAAAGATTAAAAAAAAAGGAGCAGCTGAAACCTTTGCAATGATGATGAATCTTTTCTGTTTGTCGACTAACGGTGCTGTACCGCCAGCTTATAAAATGACGTCAATCACGCACCAATATCACCTAATAAGAACACTGTATGCATGCTATAATGGGAGGCGGTGGCGATCTGTTCAAAGCGGACTGGTGGTTATTTCTGTCTAGCTGCAGTAAGCGTATGGACAGAGCCTCCCTCCAGCTGCAGTGAGGTCTGGAGACTGATCTGGGGGAGGCAGATCAATAAGCGCTGGCCACTGCCACTGCTCTGGATGGAGGCAAACCCTATTTATATCCTGCCAGGGGAGAAATGAAGGGAAGGGGGGTGAAAGGAGATAGACGGAGACGAGTGAGGCTGACAGCGAGGATGAGAGACAGTGAGGACGCATCTCTCCACCTACCTTTAGATCTCGATAGACCACATTTCGTTCGGCATGCAGGTAGTCCAGCGCTGACACTATCTCTGCACCGTAGAACCGTGCGCGCTCCTCTGAGAACACGCGGTCCCTTGACAGATGGAAGAAAAGCTGGGGGGAAACAGAGGGAGATGAGAAGGCAGAGGACAGATGAAAGATGGAGTAGATTAGTCCAGAGGAAACAGGAACAGTAGCTCTGTTTGAGTAAAGGTGCAGATTTAGTAGTGGTTGAAATGGTTTACCTCACCGCCGTTTGCATACTCCATGACAAAGCACAAGCGGTCATGTGTCTGGAAGGAGTATTTCAGTCCCTGTAGACAGAGAACGAGAATGCTCAAAGCAGAACTTTCTAGCTAATACAAGAGGAAGCTGCCATTTAACAGCTGCTGCTTTGACCTTTAGATTACATTTTTGAAAACACAGAATGTCATATAAGAGAATAATACATTTTTTTTTTTAAAACAACAGCATAATGTATCACGTGTGTTTTTTAACTACTGTTGTACGGCAAACATTGGTTCCATTCATTGCATTATGTGTTGCCTCCACCCACCACTTAGTGTTAACATTTTGGAGGAGGTTTTTACTACAGCCCACCTCATCCATGGAAAGAAAGAGTTAACTGATAGATAAAAAAAAAAAAAAAAAAAGAACGTCCAGTGTTACTATAAAAAGGCCCAGCTCGACTGCAGCTTTTGTAAGAACTCCTCAAAACATTCCTGGTAAAACTGCCCCCTTTTTTCTGAATGGATGCTGCAGGGTTGGATTGAAGAGGTTTTCTGAGGATCTCTGTGAGTTAAAAAAAGGTTTGGTTTAGGTATACGAAGGGGCTCCTTACTGTCAAGAACGGATGCTTTGAATTCTGGAGGACTCTGTTCTCTGTGAGTGTGTGCGCCACTTCATCCTGGAAAAAAAGCCATAAAGAGTGTTTGTGCAACTTTCACAATGGCTAACCATTTAGGTATCAGTCATGTGCTCCACTGCCCTCCCTCCAAAGTGTCTTTCTCCCACTCTCTGGCATCCACTCACTTTTGCTACGATCACCTCCTTCTTTAGGATCTTCATGGCGTAGTAGCGTCCTGTGGCCTTCTCCTTTACCAGGATAACTTTGCCAAAAGTGCCTTTTCCCAGGAGTTTGAGGTATTCAAAGTCGTGCATAGTCTAAAGAGCAGGAGAAGAGGAAAGCGGCATCTGATTACAACCAGGAGCATTAACAAACTCATGCTCTAACTAGCAAGGACACACAAACCCACTGACAACAACACAGATGCATTAAAGGCACAATTTCACCCAGCATGCAATTTTCACTCCCCTAATGGTTTAGCCTATATGTGGTTGTGTCTCAGTTAACCTCTGACCCCAGCGCTAAAGAGAATGTTGAAAATGGTTGTGTGGGGGACATCCAATCCGGTGGCCTTGGACCTTTAAGTCATGACACATGCGGGGGTTGTGAAACCTGGTGGACACGCTATCTGGTGCTAAGCCACCCACGGCTGATGTTGAGAAAGTAGAGAGTGGCTGGGAAGAGGCAAAGGAAGGTGGGTTAAAGTAGTGTGTAAGGCAGGGTGGAGGGGGAGAGAAATGGTCAACTCGGAGGACCAGTGGAGTTTTATGTACACATATGCTGGCTTGACTCGGTTTTGACTTGGCACGTCAGCCCAGAGCGGCAGGGATTTGCTTTTTCGTTACACCAGGGCTACCTGCTTTAAGGTATGTCTAATGACGTGCCTGTTAACCACAGCCGCTCTGTGGTTAACGGCTATAAATACTCTTCTTCCCCGCAAAACCACTGAATAACAGTTGCCAACAAAGCTCACGATGAAAGTCCTTTGTTATTTAGTTATTTAAATGCTTTATTATGAAGCAACAAAATCAGGAAATGTTACTTTTTTTTCACCAGCAGTAACTTAACAAAACTCCCAAACTACGAAACAGTAAAACGGCAGCAGATATCTGACAGTATGCACAGGGACACTGCAGAGAAACTAAACTTCAAACCACAAAGATCCAGTAAGAAGCTACACAATTACTGGGAGCTGATCACAGAGGCTTTTTAAAGCAGTTTTGTATATAGTCAGGATGAGGATGAATAAATGTGGTTGAGTTAAAAGTTAAAACGCTGAAAAGTGGAAAGCGCCAGGATTAACCGCTGCCACAGATATAGATATAATAGATTAGATATAAAAGGCTAATTGTAAGGTAACGAGAACACAAAGATACTTACTTGTGATTATAAAACTATTAAAAAACATAATCATGAATATGATACATTATTACAGTTTTCCCCCCTAAATACTACAAACTGGACCAATAAGGTTTATGGTAATGGCCAATGAGATGTGTAATGTGGGGAAAGTAGAGGGAAGAAGATAGACAGCAGAGTGCAAATGAGCCGTACCACTTTGTGTTTGATTTTGGTCAGGTAGACCTCCATGTCCATGGGGTCCGGCGAGGAGTCCATCATCTCCTCCTCTTGTTTCTGCAGGCCTTCAGCCACTGCTTGGATGGCTTTAGTCCATTCTTCCCTGAAGGAGGCACATGCAGCAGAAAGATTACATCAGCCCATTTACCATCATGCAAGCCCAGCAGCCCAATCACGTAATTGTCTTCTTATCAACAGGAAGGCAATTTCAAGAATGAGCTCTGCCAATAGCCAGTGGACCTTGTGCGAGTGCATAACGATGATTAAATGTGTATGTTTGTGCGTGCTTCTACATGTTAATAAAACAGACCTCTTAAACTGTTCAACTGATTTCTAGCGTGTAAATGATTTGTGTTTTACTGCTCTGTGAGCCGAGAGGTGTGTGCTTCTCGCTTGCCTCTCCTCGGGGGTCTCCACGTGGAAGGTGCGCTCGATGACAGTGGTCCACTGCAGGCAGCGGATGATAAATGTGTTGGGCTTGGGCCGTTCTGTCTTCATCAGCTGGCACTCTGACCACAGCCGGGGAGAAAGGGAAGGGAGACGGCAAGAGGGGCCGATGTGTAGGGGCGTAGAGGAGAGAGACAGACCCACAGTTATAGCCATTTATCTTTATCGCCAACCTAACAGACACTGTCGGCCAATTTGGAAAAGAACAGGTGCACTTAGTTGGAGGAAAACAACTCAGATCTTTTCAGCCCCTTTAAAACTTAACATTTGCTAATAGAGGTTTGGATTATGATTTGGAATCCGTCTAGTATTACATAAAAACAGAACATTAGAGTCAATAAAAATAATAAATGCACATATTAATATGTTCTGCAACTGGCACTTCAAATATTTTGCTTTTTGATGTTTTTTTTTTTGTTTTTTTTATAGGATACAGCTCATTTTAGCATACACGTTTTCATTATTGATTTATTGTCCAATTACTTTCTTCTGTTAATCAATGGTCGATAGACTGCACAAAAAAAGATTCTAAATTTAAAACAAAAAAGCAAAACCGAACCCGAAACCATATTAGTCCACACAGTCATATTGGCATGGACAACTTTCACTTATTCTTATCAAAGATTTATTAAAAACAAAATCTCATCCTTTCCCTCAGTTTCTCTCAATTCTTACACTTTTGCAGCAAATAATTGTCTTATAAGCAGTTTGCAAAACAATGGCTGACAACAGTCTAATAAGTGAGTTTAGAGAGCAGAGATTTCCATCTGCACCTCCTCCACATTAACATCTGTTCCCAAATGAAACATGTCAGCAAATATGTCAGAACGTGACACAAAACGGCCTGCGTCTGATAGATGGAGGACAGGGGAGTGGACCACCACTGAGATCCAACATGGCTCCATCAGGGTGAATATGTAATCCAGCTGCAGCAGCCCCGTCAGCAGCGTCGCACCATGTGTCCTCTGCGGTGGGGTCGCAGTGGTGACAAAAACCGAAGCCAGCGCTGATGGAGGCAGAGCCTCAGAGCACAGCCCAGATAAATACTCGAAATCAGGCAGCTAATAGCCACGATAACTCAAGAGTGTCGGAGAGGAAACATTTTGTTAAACAAACAGTATGCTGTCTAATTGCTCTGTGCAGTCATCTGCACAGCTTATCACAGCAACTTTCTCTGATGTGAAGATGGAGTGGGCTGAGCTGCTCCGGGCATTCTTTTTTTGTTGTTGTTGTTAATATTTTCTGTCACAATGTAAAAACTGTGAATTTTGGAGAAGACACATACAGAGAAGAGGAATGACAGCTGATGTATTAATGTCGGGAGCCAGACATCTTGCATGCACATTCAGTGGCAGAGCTTTGCCTTGGAGCAGTGCCCCTATTGAAAGAAACTTGCAGTGATGCTGTTGAGACGATACTAGTGCCAATTTGCTAATGTTTCTCTTCATGATCATTTAAAAAGTGACATACAATGATAAAGTGAAACTTGGGCATAACATTACAGATGACTCACTTTACTTTACCTCCTAGGCATGATTTCATAAACACTTTCTTCCTGTTAAAACTACTTTTTCAGGGTGTGTAGAGAGGTGCAAACGCGTGTAAAACCAAAACAAGTATGGGAGCATATTTGTTACAACAATGCAAGTGAAAACAAGAAGGCAGCAAACAAAAAAAAAAGCGTGAAACAAGCTGCCAAGAAACAGAGGGGAAAAAATGCGGTGGTTTCTGTGAAGCAGATACTCACGTGCGACAGAGAAGTTATTTAAGGGGGTTTCCAGCTGGTCAACATCTTGCGGTCGCTCTTTGTAGCCAATGAATGTACCATCACTCTTCAGGAGAAAATACCTTGGCCTCCAGGTCTTGATGTATTCTCCTGATATGAGAAAGACATTGAAAGAGGACTTCTGAGTTATAGGAGACCACATAAAAAAAACAACTTGTGACAAAATTTGGGAGATTTTTCAGAGGGTTTCTGCTCACACATGAGCATTAATTGAGAAACTTCATGTGCTTTCACATTCACAAAATGCTGACCGGCGCACGGCCATTTTGTTTACATTGTGCCTTCATGATTAATGGCAAAACTGTGTCGTCCTTTTTCTTTCAGTTTTAATTCCCAGAGGTGCGACACATTTCCTGCAGTCTAATTACTATGCTGTTCACCGGTGCACCCTAAAATGGCCATCTTGTCACCATCTTTCCTTTAGTGTAGGTCAGCTGCAGGACAAATGGTGGTTTTAGTAGGAGTCAGGACCCTTTCCCCTGCCAGTCTGTCCTCTTTCCAGCAGTCACTTGAAATGTAGACTCAAAGGGAACATCAAAACTGTCCCAAAAACTTTTCCGTCCTCCTACCTTTTCAACTGTTTAGTTAAAATGCACCAAACCGACGAATGCTCCCAGAAGGGAAGGAAAAGCTCTTTTTAGTTTGAACACGAAGTGAATATTCTGTATACTTAAAGAGTACGCCGCCGATTTAGCATTGCACTCCTATAATACTGCTGGAGGAAAGCTGGACAGTTTAAAAGAAAAAAGTATCAAATTCAGTGCAGCAGAAGCAGACACATCATCATTTATTCTTCTCCCATGTCAAAACTGGCCACCTACATTATCAAATACGTGTGTATATATCCTGTGAAAGTTCCGTTGGAGATTTATGTAGTGTGCGGCTGTATTCAGACCAAATTAGGTGTTGTGGCTATTGGTGCAGTTTTGCGTTGGTGTGGGGGGACACAACTGAGAAAGTATGATTGTTTCTGGATCTGTGCCTGGGAGCCACAACTATCCCAGAGAAGGTTTCTATCTGCAACGTGTTTGCCCCTGCTGGTGTCGTCTACTCACAGGACAATGTTCTTTAAGGCACCAAGCAACATAATTGAAACTCAAAGCAATCTGGTGGATGTTTGTTGTCACATTTCTTGGCCAATATGAAGCATGTGTTGTGAATAGCATCAAAAATTGTAGCTGATGAATAAAGATCACAATATAAAACCAAGACGCTTTCATTGACTTAAAACAAAGCATCTACACACGCTTAGTTTGTAATCCGCCAATAAACACACAACATGTCCTGCAACGGTCAGAAGGGAGCGATAAAGTCTAGTAAAACATTTATCTTCGTTCGCCACATCTTATTCTTTACCTTCAGCCGTGCATAAACTACAGGTTCGGAACATCTTTTTAACATACAGTAACGTGAAATTTGTTTTTTTTTTTATTGGTATTGGCCATGAGAAGCAGTTAATTACTGGTTATCTGCAGAACAGCCGGTCTGAAAACCGTCTTCTGTGACTGGCCACCGCAGCGTGACGTTGAGTTGCGTTCCCAAATTTGAGTCAGTTTGTACTTTTCACCAAAACGCTCTGGTTTCTGTCCTACAGAGGTCAGGTTAGTGGATTTTTTTTCACATATTTGTTTCATTTTCATACTATTCTTCAGCCCAAACTGCTGCTGCCTCACTTGAGGCAATTTATAAATGTGTTTATGCAGCTATCTCTAGAACCAAGAAAAAAGGCTTTATACCCACCCCTTTCTTTCATATGCAGCAGCACTCACTAAGAACTGCAAAAAGACTTTGACGTTTGTCTGTCAAAGCCTGCGTTCAATTTTCAAATAAAACTTTCCACAATTCCCATTTTCGAGACAACACCCATAACCTCAAGCCATGCATATCCATCCCATTCACTTAGACACACTAGCATCACACAAATGAATCTCTCGTAGGCAGACTAAACTCAATTTATTCCGGTGATGCTTCAGGAAATGTTGCGCCAGATGTTGTGCAGACGGGGGAAAAAAACAGCTTACATACCATAACAAGGCAGTGGCACACAGTGGAGAGGGACTTGAATATTTATACAGGAAAAGTGTAATTTATTTTTAATTACGGAGCCACATATTAACCCCATGCAGAGCTGTAGCAAGCTGTCCTTAATTGCCCCATTTCCTCCAACACAGAAGTGTGGTGTGTGTGTGTGTGAGAGAGAGGGTGTGTGTGTCTGCAGGGGAGAGGTAGGAGATCTGTCAATATGAGCTTCTGTTACCCTCCTTCACACTCTCACAGACACACACGCACACGCACACACACACACACACACACACACACACACACACACACACACACACACACACACACACACACACACACACACACACACACACACACACACACACACACACACACACACACACACACACACTTCTGACTGATGAAACCAATAGCCGATCAGCCAGTAATGTCTCCTCTTTTTAGTGTACATCCTTCTAAAATATTTAAGAAGAGGACAAGAATTTACAACGCTGGCTGAATGTCAGATTTTAAGATTTGTCACTTTGACACCTCAAAATTACGAACTTCCTCTTCCTGCTTCTTTTCTACATTTTTTTAAGAGAAAATAATGACATGAGCAGCAAACTATAATAGGATATTTTCCATATGGCTTTACTCTGTCACGATAAAAGATGAGGAGGAAAGGGAGAAGCACTTAAAAGATGAAGTTGACCACATACAGCAGGAAGAAGCATTGTCAAAGACGCTGTCTGTACATCACCTTCCAGCGGAGCATCAGCTCATTAAATCCAAAGCAAACACCCAAGTGCAAAAGTTTACTGCGACTGGCAAGGTGGTGGCACCAATCACAACACCAGAGGAAACATCTGGCCCAGAACACAAGATACTTTAGTCTTCAATCCACAGCAGATGTCCAATATGTTATTACATTTTTCATTGTGGCACAGGAGGAGATTTTTCATCCCGTTTTCTGCAGAGTAAGTGTTTTCATACCAAACATAGCTCATTTAGAAATTAGCTCAACTTTATTCAGCTGTCTGACACGTACCGGCCTAATTGAAATACACAGCGGCAAGAATCTGTGCGCTGGATTTCCCTCATGCCCGTTTCAATGTAACACAATTACTTTGAATGAGTCGTTTGTCTGTTTTAAACTACAGGCCCCACCAATCAACCCATCTACATCAGTCACCCATACGTGCACGATGGTCTCCAGAGAATCCACATGCAGGGTGTTATTTATCACATGCCTTGAGGAGAACTGGACGTCCTTACTTCAGCATAAAATCTTAGCATAGAGGAGGTGCTATTTAATAGTACTTGTAGCCATACAAGCATTAGCTCAGAGTGAAACCAAGAGCCTGTTCAACACAAACATAAGTTGCCATAATCTTTCACACTGCGGCCAGAAAGTCTCCTGAGCCCAACGTACCGAGCCTTGTTTTCCTCAGCTGGGCCCCAGCTGGTGCCTCGCTCTGTGGTCAGGTTTTGGCTGACCCATATCCCCCAGCTATAGTTCATGCCAGCCCACAGTGAGGACAGTATGTGCACAATGCAGAGGCAGCATAATGAGCCCCCTACCTGACACCGTGACACCAGATGAAGGCTCAACGTACGCTGGTGGACATTAAACTTCAGGGTTTGTACCATTCGTTTCAAGCACTTTCAAGGGACCTAAACTGAAACTTTTCAGCCTCTTTAAGTGTTACAATCACATCTGAATTGCTACTATTAATGCTATTGGAAAATAGAGTTCTGTTATACACACACAGCATTGTAGATCAATGTATACTGTTATTTGGCTTATTTTAACAGCTGTTTATATTAACTTAGGTTAGTTATTTGTTTTGATCTTAATCATTCCATACTTTTCAATTTTGACATAATTTTTTAGGTTTGAACTCAAGCATATTCCTAACGTTGAAAACATAAAAGTTAAAATGAACATCTTTTCAAATCATTTCGAGACTTCAGAAGACTTGAATTATGACAGAAGAGCTATATGGAGCCTTCTATATTTGGTTTTCGGCTGTTTATTTGCCATCTTAAAAACAAGTCCCTATCCACTTCAGTTTTCTTTAGAAGAACGCTGCAATGCCGTTTTGCTGTGAAGCTCCAGAAATGTTTTGAGGACTACGAAACTTCATCCGACGTTCCATCGCGATGAGGATGAGTAGATGATGACTGAATTATTATTTTGGGTGAACTTAACCTTTCGGCAATTTCCAAACTTTCAAGAGAAGAAATCCTGTAACTTTCAATTTAAAAGTTTGGGTTTGGCAGCTGCAATGCAGCAAATCCCTTCCAGTCTCAGTACAGACCTCTTGAACATTACAGTATTCAGATGCTCTGATAGGCCTGGACAGGTGTTTATGTGTACGCATGTGTATGCTTGTGTGTAAATACATTTGTGTGTGTACACTGCCTTCTGGGTAGGGAAAGGTTTTTGTGTGTCACAGACTACAACAACATCCACTTTGAAAGGCTCTGGGCTTTTCATGCCAGCTCCGCTGACGCACAGCACTCACCAGAAGTAGCATGGGTGGTCATACGTGACGCAGCAGCGCGTGGCATGGCGTGTATCAGCTCGACATTCTCCCACACTGAGGTGGCCTTGGTCACATGGTTGTGGGGATGATGACAATGCCAGCTCACCATTCTCAGTCACTAGACGCGTTTAAACAGCTGTCACTTGCTTGAGTTATGGAACTATGTTATTAAAGATCACCTCTACACATGTATTAAGGCATACACACAAATTTATTTAACATCATCCTCTTTCTAACTTGTTTTTTTGCAAGAAAAAAAGTATAATTACCATAGTAAAATCCCTAAAGTGGCACCTTCTCCTTCTCCCTCATTAAAAAATTCCAGATTACTTCACACTTGTGTCTACTAAATTTCTGACCAGAAGTGGCTTCAATACTATTTGTGATGTCACAAATCATGCACGTTGACCCACCTCTCCAAATCAGATGTTCAGTGAGCACAGAAAAAATGTACAATTTGAGCGATAAATGTAAAAACAACCTTCTAGTGTCAAACATTCAAATGTGGAAACAAGAAGAAAAACACATTTTTGACTGGAAGGGGACTTAAGATTATTATGACAGGTCGGTATGGTCACTGGGGCGAGGCCAGACAAACAAACATGGTGGTAAACAAGCACGTCAAGGAATGTGACACTCGGGGTGTAAACTCCTCCTGAGATTACTGAAACAACTACAGTGATACTAAAACTGCAAAAACGGAAAAGTCACACTTTCCACGTGTAGATGGGAAAAAAAGGGAGACAGACTGTCTCAGAGATGCGGCACTGAAATATTGTGTAACTCGACATCTGCAATGCACATCCTTAACTAGGTGCATGCTCTTTCTAGACAGGAGGACACTGCAACTTCCTCGTCTGTGACCACAAACCAGGTCACATGACAACAGTGGAAGCAGCTATATCCGGTAGTCTGAGTGTGTGTCTATGCAGTGTAACCCCCCACAAACAGTCTGCGCTCAGAGCACAAACAACAAAGATGACCCTTGTCAGCTTCCTATTTACACTCATTTCCCCTTCTTCTACTTTTATTCAGTTCTACTTTCCACGCTGTGGCCTTTCTTGAGTGCTGACATGACGAGAAAGTGAAACCGACAGCTGCACATTTTGTTTCTCTTAATTACTGACTTAAATACAGTTAGGGAGAATGAATGTGGAAAAATGTGTATTATACTATACAGTTGCTGTTATATAGTCCCACAGAATAAATCAAGACCAAATATGAGCCCTGCTTCAATATTTCATAAGAGTTGACTTCAATGCTTTGTAGAATAGGCCCCAATTACATCCTGTGTACAGTAAGAAACACCATGCAGACTGCTGACAAAGGACAATAGGCCCCATAACAACACAGCAGAGCCTCCTGCTTTAAAGTCAGTTCATCATCACTGATGTAAACTAAAGCCTTTTGATGTCAACGTGTTCTCCAAAACAGGAAACTGGCCAACAGACAAACTGACCACAACCTAGATAAGATGAGGCCTGCTTCAAGTGTCAGGTCTGACTGTAACTGCCGAGAGACACTTCGCTACGAGGAAATCCACTCAAGGATCTGCGTCCCGGAATCAAAGCTTTTCTAATAAAAGTCAAGTGTGACAGCAGACATGTGGCTGAACTCAACCGAATTAGAGGAAGGACAAAAGAACAGGGAGACTGATTTGACACCAGATGAGAGATGAGAGAACTAGAGGGGATGGGAAAGCCACGCAGTGTGCAAGGAGTGGAGTGGTAGTGAGACAGATCACTACATATGTTCCCCACATATGTAGGACTGTGAGTGGGGGGTGCGAGGGCAAGTGAAGTGTGTATGAGCCATGCATACTGTGTGTGTGCATGGGAGGAGCTGTCAGGGCCTGATAGAGTGTCTTTACATGACAAGCAGCTGCTGAGGTCTGGGATGCGCGCTGGGCAAAGTGGAAAATAATGAACGGAGAACCGCTGCCAAACACAACAGAATTCATCTTTATTTGCCAACTGCTGCATGTCTGTGTGTTGTGGACAGCTCCAGCCTGAAACCGCCACGCCCTCTATCACACACACACACACACAGTACAGGAGGAGAGAACAGGTTCGGATACAGCTGCACATGGTGGAGCATCATCTTGTTTGCTTATGCACGTGTGCATCAAACACAGTTTATGCCTAGGTCTAATGGTTTGTGATCTGAAAGCCTTTAAACACAACACAACATTGAATCAAAGTGACATCTTATATTTTGGATGCTAAAAGTTTAAAGTTCTAAAAAGGTTTCACCACATTCCTCCAGGACTTGCAGGATTTAAATATACATCCATGTTCTCTTTCAACACTGAAGCCATTTGCAAGTCAACTTGGAAGAGGCCTCAACAGTAAGGACTGGCCAGGCAGGCTCATTGAGGGGTCAATAAATAAAGGAAAAAATGTGGAAGGTTTTAGACAGAACGGGGAGAGAGTGACAGAGGTTAGTTGCTGTTTCCGAGGAGCGTCCTGTTCTGTCCGTCTCTACGTGACAACGACAGGAATGTTGAGGTCCCAGCTGCTGTGGCTTGTTGGCTTTTAATAAGACACATCATGTGGCATTCATCGTGGGCCCCCAAAAGGAGAGTGCCTAACAATGTGTCCAAACTAACTGCTCTGTTGCACGTCATCCCTTTCTCACCCCTGTCTCTTTTGACTTTGAAGGATTTTAATAACATTTCAGGAACAATAAGTTAAACAGAAATTACCACCTTAGTCATCTGGCACTAGATAAGCTTCACACACACACACACGCACACGACACACTCACAGAGAGGGAGAGAGGGATAGAGAGAGAGGGTCAGACAAAATGCGCCTCTCAGTGCCCACACCCAGTGGTTGGACTTCCTGAGGGGGCTGCTGTTGGGTTTTGTCCCCGTCTGGCCATTCATGGCTTGGGGATGAGAGGAAGGGAGCCAGTGGTAACTGCACAAACTGTGTATGTGTGTGTGTGTGTGTGTGTGTGTGTGTGTTTGAGTGGTGAGAATCGGATGAGAAGGGGCAAGGGGGGGTAGGCGGAGGTTGAGGATTAGGGAATTAGAACTCCAAAGCGAGGGAGGGGGGGGGGGAGCGGGCTGCGTCTTTTGTTGGTTTTTCCTCAGCCGCCCCCGCCATCTCTTCGGCCCTTTTCTGCCGGGTTCTGCCTGTAGGCTGCAGCTGCGGCCTGCCACCCTGTGCCCTGCATCTCAATGAGCCACGGGCCGCCCGCTCCAGAGGAGAGGGGGCTCCCTGATGCAGGGGTCACCACTGAGCCCCAGCAACCACAAACTCCGCCCCACACCGTCCCTTGCTCTGAGCCACAGAGCTCTAAGCTGGGCTTCTTTTGCTGCCTGGCCACCCATCTACCCATTTGCCCCTCTCCGCTTTGACCATATAAGGCAACGCCAGGCTCACATGCCATCCTGAACTGTCCAGGAATTTGGGCTCCTTCATTTTATTCCTACTCTCTTTATGTCTTCCTGACATTCCCCTCCACACCAAACCTCTTTTGTTGGCCCCTCTCTCTCCCATGCAGCTGGATGGGGCGACTCCATTGCCAGGGCTTTGGCAGCAGCATCAACAGGTTGCGGGGAAGGGCCACCCTGGCCTCCAATGTAGCCTTCTCTGTCTCTTCCCCTTATCCCTCGCTCTTTCTCTCTGTCACTGTGGTTGCCGCTGCTACCCCAACAGGAAAAAAAAAAAAAGCAAGGGGGAGGTGGGGGTGCAATGGAGGCTGCCCCTCTTTCTCACGCTTGTAAGAAAGCCCTCACTTCTTCTCCGTGGTGAGTGACACCTGCTGATTACCATAGAGACACTGTGGGAAGTTCCCCCCTGCCACACTGGGGCTGAGATTTGCCCCCTCTCCCTGGGTAAACAAGCAGTCCATGGATTAGTTAACTGGGTTACTGCATGGCAAACAAATAAACACACATTATTTAGAGCAAATTAGTGCCAATGAACTCTCAGTGACCAGCGTTAGATCCAACCCCATCAAACAAGCGAGGAAACAAGACAAGTCATCTCCAGCTGTGGCTTCCCTCTAAAAATGTGACAATACCCCGCGAATGGCCTCTGAATAACTTGTGAAATATGTTCTGAGTAAGAACAAAAAGCTGATGTGCAGGATGCAGCACATATCTGAGCATACAGTCAACTCTTAGTCTGCAGACAGCTGAGCATCCCCTCCATCTTTCTGTCTCCCCTACCCTTCCTAAACTAGAGAGAGGTGCCAGTGATGTGATTGATGTCATAGACTGGGAGCTTTTCGCTGGTCCATAGCCGCTTCCGCCATGGGTCTGAGTTGTCAGCAGGGTCATTATCCTAGCAACAGGGTGGTGGGGCTGTGGGTGAGGAGTGTGTGCTGGAAGTGGGGGGAGTATCGGGAGAGAGGGGGGGGAGCTGGTGGGGGCAGGCGGAGGCAGAGAGGAAAGAGGGGAGTTAATAGAGATGAGGAGAAGAGGAAGAATGTGGGAGTAAGTATGGAAGAGAACAAGAGGAAACGACAGAGACAAAAAGACAAAGAGGAACAGAGACGGAGAGCGCTCCGTTACCGAGCGCCACAGTTGCAGTGAGCAGGCGGACTCTGCACAGCAAAGTAAGCACACAGCGGGCTTGCCGTGAGAGGAGGCGAGCGGTGGAGGTGCCACCTCCTTCAGCCTCCTGGTTTCCCCCCCCCCCCCAAAACATGCCAGCCAGCCAGCCTGCCGACAGCTGCACCCCAGTAATTTACTTCTCTCCACCACATTTAACAGAAAGACTGCTTCCCATTACCCAGGGCAGGGGGTCTGCGCTGACGGCCAGACACCCGGGCCAGAGCGCTGGCTTCCCGGTGTGACACCCTCTGCTGCTGGACCCAGCCTACAGGGGCTCCTTTCCTAGACCAGCCTGGCACTTCAACTTCCACTGCTGGTGCTCAACTGGGTAGAGTTTGAATATTTAATCATCAAAGTTCGAATCATCTGTTGCGAAGTTATCTGCCTGAAACTTTTTATACAGTTTTTGTAAACTACTTAATTACCCAGCATCACATAATATTTTCCTCCAGTTTATTCAGTTTTCCCTCCACAAAAATCCCTTTAATCTCTCACTTAGATTCTAGTTGTTTTCCACACATAGACCTTTCATGATTGTTCATTGGTTAGAACAAATGCTGTAGCAAAATCTAGGCTTCAACTTCTCTATTCCTAAATTTGATAAGAAAATTCATCAACATGCCTTAACCTGATCTCCTTCCAATTATTCTATTTGGCTCATGTTGGACTCGAACTGATGTCAACTGAATATTTAGAGGAAAACACATTAAAATATCTTGTTCTTTGATTTGATATATTTTGATAACAACTTGTGTTTATCAATTGAGAACTATTGTAAAGATCTTCAAATTGTTCCACTGCTATACTTATGCAATGAGCCATTCACAAGATATGTAGAATATGGCCTCAATAAAAAATGTAAGATGCAAGTCTCCTTCCTTTTGTTTTACATTGAAATATGAATTTTGAATGGCAGCAAATTTACAGGATAGTGTTTCCTAAGTTGTGTTTGTTACTTTTAGGACACTAGTTCATAAATCAGATAAAAAAATTGCACAAAAAAATTGCTAAACTTATAAGAAGATACATAAGGAAATTGCATTTCTATAAGTAAGCAAATCACTGCATAACTTTGTTTTCTGATTAAAGTAAGTGTATCACTATGACATCTCCACACACTTCACGAAACAGTCATTTTAGGATCCACTCAACTCGATTTAGTCATTTTATATGAATTTGAGACTTGCTTGTTATGTGTAAAAAGCCTGACAATAAGGTAAGAGCTGCAACTATTAATCAACTAATCAATCAAAAGAAAATGTATTGAAAAAGATTTGCAGCTTTTCTTTGTCATTCATGATTGTAAACGGAGAGACTTTGGGTATTTGACTGTTCAAGCAACTTGAAGACATCACTTTAAGCTCTGGGAAATTGTGATGAGTGTTTTTCAAATCTTTTTTGTCATTCTATACAGTAAAAGATTAAATCAGGAAAAAAAGAGTGAGATTAATCAATAATGACGAATAATTGTTATTTGCAGCCTTAAATGTAGATGCGACAGTTCTGCACTACGTAATGTGTGTGCTGCAGCATTGTGTGGCCCATGACAGCCATAATGAGGGGATGTGTAAGAGCCTGGGTGAGCCCTGCAGCAGAGCTGGCAGCCAGTCAAAGTCCTGAAATCCTGAGACAGCATTGCAGCATCATGAGACATTCTTAATCAGGTGGGCCTGCTCCTTTGAAGAGCATTTAACTGTGCAGAAAACACAAGGTCCCCATGCTAGGATCACTAATGCAGAGAGAAAACAAATACGAATGCTGACTGAATGATTGGAAGCCTGTTCACCAGATGCACAAGGCACAAATATTCAAAAGATAAGAAAAATAGTTTCATCTATATTGACTACTGTGTCACAAAACCCATGCATGCTTCTTTCCCGTCTCCATTCCCACTGTGTCTCATGCACTTTCCTGGACCACCAACATGGTTTCGCTTGGAGGAGCAGCTCATGGGTGTCCTTCAGCCGCATGACCAGCAAAGGAGCCAATCAGCTGATGAGCTCCAAACCGAACCGTGAGAGGGTCTCTGTGGCATGTCGCACATAACATCCATCTGCTCTCCTGAGGCCGACTGGGTCACTGAGCAATGTTCTGGGAACATCACAAAGACGCTGCTCAACTTCTGTCTCCCTCTCTGCCTGCCCCTTCATCTTTCCCTCGCTATCTCTACTGGTGTGCCCTCTGCTTTCCCTCCCCCCCCCCCATGAGTCGGAGCCAGCTGAGCGTGCTACCCAAATCCAACAGTTGTTGCGGCCTTCGTTAGCCTAACGAAGGGGCCGGCTCTTTATACTTGTCAGGGAGCAAATGAGTCAAACAAACAAGGGCCAGGGAAGAGGGGAGGACAAGCGAGCGCTGTTCTGTTGAGCTTCACTGGGTTCTTGGCCGCGGCACTTCCCTGGAAACTAGGGAACCCACAATCTGCCTCTTTGATGTCCGATGATGCTCTGGCTTTGATGGAAACTTCGGAAAAACACACTTGCAAAAAGAAATAACATGCTGCTCGGTCTCTGCGGCCACTAGAGGCCGCAGGCACATTCAAAGTGTGTGGGTGCGCTCTGTGAAGGATCTAAAAGGGAAGTATCATCTGTGGACGCATAACAACTGGTTATGATAGTAACAACAAAGTTACAGTGTTTTTGCAAGCCTGTACTTGCGATGCGGTCGGTGCATAAGGGCACCGGGTAATGTCCTGCTGGCAGTGTAACTCCTGAATAAATATGCCACTGGCCATACAGTTACACATTTGCATATGCATGGTCAGACGTACACACACGCCAACGCCCGTCCTACTCGGCTGCTATGTCTTGCATTCCAAAGCTGTCCTTCCAAAAACAGACAACCAAGATAACAGTCACAACAACACATCCAAGGCAGTGTCCACAATCCAGACACATTACTGCAGCACGAGGCTTAAGGAGAAAGTATGAAGGTGTGTCCTTCAGAATGAGATCATTTCACTGAGCGCAGCCTGTCTGGAACAAATGCACCGAGCACTCCAAGGCCGAGAATCTGCAGCCCTAATGACAGATTAGCTCTACTGGAGGGTTTACAGGGTACTAAGCACAATGCTTGCTCTACTTTCTTCTAGGAGCCTCCACACAGTGCATACTGAACATGACTAATCAGACAGGAATCAAAGAGCGAGAGTGAGTGGCAGGGTTAGTTTCAGCTGACGTTCCAGAGCTGCTGTACCATGACATCCATTCATCATGTACAACCATTAAATGAGTATTACTGAAGGACTGTACCCGCTTTTGTTAAGTCCCATATGAATGCAGTTTGGTTTTAGATCATGTCCATGGAACACACACAAAATGTTGATGGGAACATGGAGGGCTATCTTTTGAAAACATTAAATTAGTGTTTTGAGTGCACACATGGGAGTAATGAGCATGCTGAACACACTTGGAAGCGGTATAAGCCATTTATTATTACGCCCACACGGAGATGTGAGTCACTTGGGTGGCGCCACCGTGCAAAAAAGCTCCACTAAAAGGTGTAACATGGGATGATAGCTGTGTGGGGGCTACCTGGCTGAGGTGATGGACAGCAAGACAGGGCTACTGCAGGTTCACCTTCTGTGCAGTGGCTCCGGGGCAAAGACTGCGTGACAGTGACGCGACACTAAAAGCCTTCCTGTCAAGGAGGCAGGTGGACGCCCTCCAATCAAAACACAGAGACTCTGGGTGACATTTCACAGGGCACAGCTGCTGGGCTGCGACAGCATGCCAACTCACTATTCCTGAAGGGTTGTTTGTTTAGTGTGTGCATGAGTGTGTGTCACAACTAGAAGGGTGTCACTGCTGGAACTGTGTGTGTGTGTGTGTGTGTGTGTGTGTGTGTGTGTGTGTGTGTGTGTGAGTGTGTGTGTGTGTGTACACTACTGCCACACTACTTTGATTGTTTTTCTTTCAGTAACTATTTGACTACTCTTGTAGTTATATTTTACACTGGCTATCTATCAGAATCTTCCATTCTTATCAGCACTGGCGAAGGTGTGGAAAAACAGACCTATCCAAGTTTGAAGCACAAAAAGACAGAGATGGAAGTAAACACCAGAAAGAACTATACATTAGAGATACCATGATTGGTCAATTCATTGATTAGTCGATTAAAAGAAAATGTCATTAAATTGATCAATCATTGAAGTCATTTTTAAAGTACAACTGTCAAACGTTTCCTTGTTTCAGTTTCTTAAATGTCAGAATTTGCTGCTTTTCTTTTTTCATTTATGAGTGAAGTAGTAAGAAGCAAATGAGTCTTTAACTTTTGGACAGTTGTTTGGACAAAAGAAGCTATTTGAAGGCTCACTTTGGGCTACAAGAATTTGTGGTGAGTGCTTTTTCACAACGTTTTGACATTTTATAGACTAAACGATGAAAAGGAAAAATTATGGTCAATGAAAATAGTCAGTAGTCGCAGCCCTACTATACAGATATGGAATGAATGCCAAGTGAACCTAACAAACGGAATTTAATGTGCCCCCTGTTCCTATTCTCGTCTCAACACAATAACAAAGTTTGCCTCTAAGGCCTCTGACACATGACAGTAATCTAATTAATTACATGAATATTGCTTTTAGATTTCAATGAGCAGCTGTAGGAAATTTAAGATTGTAGATTATAAACCTCTATATTTGAACTCTGCAGCATTCTTCTGTCGTCAACAGGGCTTGTGCAAATGCAACACTAATAGGGAGGACCTCACTGGGAGGACCAGGGTGTGTCCGCCTGAGACCAACTGAGCCGAACCAGGCTGACCCTTTCCTACAACAGCAGCCTGTTGTGCTCTTAGCACAAGTCTTGAGGAGGGGGAGCGAGGGCTAATGCACCACAGCAGCACACTGTTCCCCCTAGAGTCCCAGGAACCCTCCTAGTGACCTGCTCCCATCACCTTATACCCTGAGTCAGAGTCTCGGTTTCCCCTTTTCCAGTAAAAGCTTGGTTCCTTGGCACTAGGCCCGGGTGCCTTCATTGGTTTTGGAGAGGTTCCTTATCCTATTTTGCCCCTGGTGGTAGTGATGGTAGTGGAGGAGGCGGTGGTGGTGGAGTGGGCTCCGTGAGGCAGCCGCAGTTTGAAGGCAGAGTTAGTATGCACACATAAAGCTGCTCAAAGCCAGCAGGTATGTGAGGAATGCCTCTTCATCCAAACAACAGGACTCACGCCCGACACAGAGCCACGCCACGCCACACAGCCCTGTCAGAGCAGCTAAATGGGGCCCACTGGGGACTCTGCAGCTGGATGGCTCTGAACATTAGATCTGCTGTACAGTCTGTTTAAATATGGTGATCAATCATCTCACACGTCATTCGGTTCAGGTTTATCTGCAGTATTTAGAAAACAAATCTGTCAACAGCAAACTGCGGTACGTTTTTTTTTTTTTATTCTTGTCAAATATATGAGTCTTGTCATATATTTGACAAGTCTTCTAGTAAAAACTTAGATTTTTAGTTCATAAAAATCTGCCATGTGCATGAATTCCATAAAAGCAAGTACTTGCTTTGCAGTTTAAATGCATTTCTGCCAGATGTATCAACAAGGGATTTTGAAATATTTGCATTACAAAGATATTTTAGGGTCTTTGCATATTTTGTGTTCTTAGCCTGCTTAGTGAAGCTGCACAGTTTGCACAGTTGGGGTTTCTAGTACATGAGGTGATGATGAGTGTACTAAATCTTGATTTAAAAATACATAAATCCTTATTTGACTTTGGTTTCTGGCACAGCCAAGTGCAGTTCCTTTTGAAACAATCAAAAATTAAACTCTATACAACTGATATGAAATCAGACTATACAGCCCAAACTTCAACAGTGCATTTACCTCTTTTATGCAGCCATCCCTCCTTGACAATCACCACATTGGTCATGTTGGTGGGCAGGGTGGAGGATCCAGGTTTCCCACGGGGAGAGACACAGCTTTGTTTCCTTCACTCAGCCCTGGGCAGGAGCCTGGAGACGGGGTCCTGGGGTTTACAGCCGCCTTCTCAATTGTGGTTACCTATTAGTCAAAAAAAGAGTAAAAATTAGCTCCATATTGAGGTGAAAGATTTTTTTCCACTTGTCTGAATATTAACCCTCAGGTCAACATAGCAGAAGAGAGGCGGTGGGATTGAGCTTTATGGCCCTGTTAGTGGAGGATATGTTCAAACCACAATTTAGTCACGTTCACATGTGGAACCTGCAACACTGCAAGGTTCAAATATCTGTGAAAGGCCGTGGTTCTTGGCACTCACAATGAAGTCTTCCCATATTGGAAAATTCCATGCTGTTCACACACGACACAACCATTCCTGATAGTTTTTTCTAAACATAACCAGAACAGCAGTGACTAAGAAAGTAATAGCACAAACCAGGCTGCCTAAATGAAGGATTTTAAAACGTATTTTGCAGTTACATGGCTGCTTATCCTGATGGTTTGTCGTTGGATCCTATTTTGCCGTGTCATAAACATATGGTTCTGTAATCTTGTCCTTTAACTGTATTTAAAGGGATTTAAACAGGCTTTAAAATTTAAGGGATCTTGTTTTTGTGCACACATGTAGTACACTGTAGGATGTGAGTTTCTGAGGGGAGTAGCAGGGACTATTATCCCACATGGAGATTTGTGCTTTGGCTAAAACTTGGACTGGATGTCGGACTAAAAAGGGCCTGAAAACAAAATGATTTTCCAATTGCTCTGTTATGAACAGAACCTTCCGTCAGATGATCCATTCTATACCACTGTGAGGTGCAACATAAACGTGGAAGGAACTTTGAAAAGCATTGAAAAAAAATTAGACAATAATAATAAAATTCGCAAAATCCTACACTTATATATTATACATTTTAAACTATTACCAAAGAGTGAACATGTAGAGCTTAGGAACTACACACAGCAAGGTAAACAACCAGAGCCAATGAAGACGGCAGAGAAAATGTTCTACACATGTTTCCATGTCTCCAGTTGCTTGAAAGCTATTAATTTACATTGTTTTGTTACAACAGCAATCGAGACTGATTGTCATTTTCTTGTGCGTAAGAAATAGTTAGTTGTAAAATCAATTATAGAGTTGCTGTCTTGCAATACAGATTAAATACAGATGAGATTCAGATACTGTTTCACATGAGTAAGAAATATTTAGTGGCTCCTGAAAAAAATTATTGGTTGTCCACATTTCCATGACAACTACACAAACTTCATCTGCTTATGAAGATCATGTGATATGACTGAAAGCTCCAGAACAGCCACTAAATGGGCCTCGGGGTGACATTTTTCTGTTGACAAAATAAATAGGTTGTATGGTGAGGGCACTTTGTTTACTGTGAGGATGGATAGATTAAAAAGCTTCAGAGAACATAGACAGCATTTGTTCTCCATCTGTGAGTGTTACTGTTTTTATTCACACCTGACCCGTGGTGGAAGCATTACGGCACGCTGTCTGCATGAGGTTTACAGAACAACTCAACAACAACCTATTCACACATCAAACACAAATGAAAAAAATGCTGTCACATAGCAGATGTGTGAAAGGGTCAGTTGAGTTGAGTTTTGCAGATATCTGTATTATCTTGAATATAATTTAAGTAGATGGCACTCGGCTTGTGGTGCTCAAAGCACCAAAAATACATGTGAAAAACTCAAACAGCAATGTCTCTTTCAAGAAATCATGATGTGGTTATACAGGATAATTCACAGACCTTGTTGTGAGCAGTTTCACATAGGAACTATTTTCTTCCAATTCACCACGCAGAAGGAAACATGCTTCTCCTAATGAAAGAGAGTGTAGTTAACTAAGCCAGCCAAAGTCACAGCTTAGTTGAGCTTCTTTTACAAGGTGAAACGATTCACAGGTGTAGTTCGTTACAAAGAAAATAACTCCTACATGAAAACTACTCACAACAAAGGCCTACGGATCACCTGAGTAACCGGGTCATGACTTCTGGAAATAAATGTCGCTGTTCAGTTTCTAAAACTATTTTTTTTTTTTTTTTTTTTTGAGGGTTCAAGCACCCCAAGCTTGGAAAACTCTGCCACTCAAGCCAAAACAATCTAGATGGATAAATAAGGGTGAACAATAGTCTTACCTGTTTAAACTCAAGTCAAAGCAGAATAAGACAGTGCTGACAGTCATCTGATAGACCAACATGGGGCTAAATTCCATCATAGACTTAATCATCAATGGCACTTATGAAAAACCTGCAGGCTATCATAACTATAACACTTGACCTTTTGATTCATTCAGCATTTCTTTATGATATAAAGACAGCTTTGAATGCAGGGCGAAAGCAAAAGAACGATCAATTGGCATACTTGTTCACACAAATGTCACATATTGCACCAGGCAATCTCTGACCATCGACTGAAATCAATTTTTCTGCTGCTGCTCCGTCAGAGTAAGGCCATCAAAAGAGAGCTCTGTCTGAGTGGCCTCATCAAGCTCACTGGCGGGGACAACAACAGGAAGTGGATGTGACTATTGACAGACTACGAGTCATATCAGTACAGCCCCAGGCTCTAATGCATCTGTCACTGAACGCGCCATCAACACGCCTTTTGCTGCTCACTTCCATCAATGAGCAAAAGTGAGTGTATGGGAGCAGTTTATTTTTGCTCCATGTTTTTGTTTATTGCAATTGGGGTTGTGGTGCTCGTGTCACACAGTAGACGTTGGAAGGGATCTCGGAGAGGGATTTGAAAAAGCACACTGAGTGCTATTCAAACTCAGGATCACACAAACCTTTGGATCCCTTCTGCATCTTAGTGTGTACTCCGCGACACAGGCACGCACACATTATATACACATTTGGGATACATCACACAAACAAACTTGAGCGACTCACACTCACACACACACACACACACACACACACACCACAGCCAAGAAAGCAACACATGCACAAGAGCGGCTCTGGAGCCACAACAGAGCGCTGCTGTTTTAATGGGAGCGACCTGTTGCTACTGCGGCCTGTGTGGAAAAGCTGGGCTGCTGCCAGCGCTGCAGCCAGCAGCCACTGAATGAACCCAGTACCCTGACAGTCAGTCACATGGTCCTCAGGCCTCTGGGCCACCGCCTGCCTGCCTGCCTGCCTGCCTGCCTGCCTGCCTGCCTGCCTGCCTGCCTGCCCTGCTGTCAGCGGAGCTTTCAATCATTCATCTTTCTGGCTCCAGCTCTGGGGGCCTCCCCATTCAATGCAAATCAGTGTCATGCAGCAGCAGAGATGCCACACACCAAGCCTGTCACTGGGACACGGACGACAGTCCCATGTGTTTACAGCAGGAAGCAGAAAATCAGGCCGACACCACCACACTACTTCCTTCATCACAGATCGATAGATACAAGTCTGTTTTTGCTCTATTTTCTGCTGCCTCTTGGGTAAACAAGAGCGTCAGCTGCTGGGTTACGGATACAAAGATACAACATTACACTCAAATATTCAGAATGATTAAGCAAATGATCAAATATGCTCACCTGGCGCTGGAAAACAGTCCCTTATGTGACACTTGTTTTGTTCAAATGCCACAATGGAAGCTGTACGAGGGTGAACTACTACACAGTGCCAAGTTCCTCTTTCAAGTTCCCTGAAAACACACCGCCAATGATAAGAATATTGTGGGTTAGGTGTAGCTCAATACTGAAACCAGAGCTACTGTACCTTCAAAGCCAAGTAAACTCACTGCTGCTTTAATCATGTGATGACATGAACAGCTACCCCTTTATGAATCATATTAATGTATTCACTTTCATGCTGTTCAGACAAGCCATACAATAAATTACAGATACATCACAAAGCGGCAGTCATTTATAAACCACTCATGTCAAACTCGTTCTGCCCTTTAAAAAATATCCACAGAATAAGAGCTCGAAGTGCTTGTTGCTTCGGTTTGTTGCTAATCAAATGACTCTGCTGTTAACGACTAGTAAACAAGATGAATGAAACAAGTATTTTTGGCTGTGGTGTTCTCAGTTTCGTGACACGGATCGAGAAGAGTGCCGTCATGTGATGCTGATGGTGGGCTAACCATCATTAAGAGCATATCCTCCCCGTGATAATACATCTAAACTCCTGTGGCACAGGCATGGGGGACGGGCACAATAAGTGCGCCTGTGTACAGGGACAACAATTTCAAACAACATTCCTCAGATTCTGTGCAACTGGTGGCACATTTGCGTCAAAGGGGCTGTGAAGGGATTGGGTGGGAGGTGACTGGAATCTTTTTTTTCTAAATAGAACAGGGAGAGCCAAGCAGTCACCGGCTGCATCATTATGCCAGCTTGTTGCGTCTTCCCCGGGTCACATGGCAAGTCTCCCTGCGTACACACACTGGACAGACGTAGTCTCATGACTGATAAAAAAACATTTTGACACTAAAGGCGTTGCAACATGCCCAGGGACAATGTTCTCTTTGCAAACTGCACATGCAAGTGTAAACAGAAAGCGAGGTTCATCTCAAGTAGGACACTTCAGCTTTGCATCTTGCATCTCTGTAAATGAAACCTTTTCCTTTTGACTCAACAATAAACTTTCTTGACAAGAGTCCTGTAGTTATGACTTAGTACAGAAATGCATAGCTATCCTCACTGTAGGTGGAATGAGTGAGGACAGTAACTAAAACAGCCACACACATGCATTTTTGCAATTACACTGATTACAGGGGAGGAAAAAATAAGAATATAGCTCTATTATACCTTTACTTTATGACTTCCTTGGTGTCTAAACTTTACACATGAAAAGGTCGCTGGGCCTCATTTTGATAAAAGCACAACATGGTGGCATCGAGTCAACAACAAAGATGTTGTTCTTTTTTGTATGATTACATTTGAACGCACCAGTGCTGCAGCAGCAACAAAGCTACCGTCAAATTACAGTCTGGCGATACATTTCTCACTCAAACAAGTAAACAAACGCAGTGGTAGCTCATAACAATGAATGAGCCGCTCTCTCGTTGAGCTCATTTGTTTTCATTTGCCTGCTGGGCCATAAAGTGCGAGCGAAAACAACTTTCTCGTGGAGGTGAAGCGTTCAAAGTAGCATGACTGCAGATATTTTGGCCCGAGGGCTGTCTCAAAAGTGGTCATTGTCAAAAATGAATGGTTAACATCTGAAGAAGAGGCTCGCCTGCTTTTGTTGGGGGGGTGGGGGGGGGAGAGAAAAAAAAAACAAGAAAAAGGCAACAACGCGTTATAATTCACGACAGGGCGTTCATAAGCGCCTCGGCTTCACCGCTAAACAACTTCTACAGCGAAGTGGAGTCAGGAAAGTACCTCTTTTCAGGTTTGCATTTAGCGATAGAAAGGATATGGGGCCTAGCAGGGCAGCTTGGGTGAGAATAACCGCATCCCATGTAAGTACAATGGGGACCTACCCTGTCTAGCTGTCGACCTCTTGTAGTTAACCATGCGAAGGAAACGCGGACATTTACCTGGGCAGGAATTCAACAATGTGTCCGTCTCATTATAGTGAGCTGTTTCGGCGGTATATTAAGTTGATAAGTCCTTCAACAATCTGGACAAAAGTGCTCTCATTTACTCCGTTTCTTTGCCTTTCTTCCACTACACCTCCCAAACGCGCTGTCTGCAATGCCTCTGTGGCAGCCTGCTCTCCCGGGTCCTAAAGCCGATCTGCTTTTATGAGTCGCGCTCATAGGAGGGGTAGTAGGCCGTCAGCCGTCCCATTGAAAAAAATCCCGCAGTGTTGCTATAGAGGCTTATTAGAGGCTGCATGGCCTTGTTGAACTCTGCGTTGTTTTATCAGTGCCGGTGGCTTCCAGTATGAGGTCCCGGGACCTGCAGAGGCCCCTGCAAGCTTTCCAGGGGGGACCCTCAGTACAATGAGGTGTATCTCTGTTTTCCACTTCCTGGCAATCACGTGAGATAATGTGCAAGACTGATGTTTTTGTTACAGCTGTGCACAATGATAAGTGATGTCATTTACCAGCCCTGCCACACGCTGAACAATGAGATGCATGTAAGTTGGTTGCAGCTGATCATAATTTTAATTTTATTCACTTTTCTTGATTATTGTCTTTTTTTTTTCTTTTTATGAAAAAAATAGTGAAATAAAAAAAAGATTTCCGGGCCCCAAGTTACTATTATTGGCTGTCACAACTTCTGTATGCCATCACAAAAGAATGAGAAAACAAGAAAATATTAACAGTTTAACTAATTGTTGTACGACTAATTGATTAGAGGAATTATCATTTCTGCTCTTGGCTGAAAACAGTTGTGTATTTGATACTCCTGCAAGGCGTTAATTTTTAAAAAAAAATGTAATCTAATTAAGCTATGTATAAATAGTGCTATAGAAATTTACCAGGCAGTAAAAATTGCAGCTCAAAAATGTAAAAAAAAAAAAACAACCTACAGATTTCAGTCTAAAACTCTTAAATAAATGACTAATTTGAATATTTACAAATACTGATATTCACCAGAGATTTCCCGAAAAGCTACAAAATAAATTGTGGTTAGAGTGAATAATGTCATTTTGGTGTCCTCTGCCTTCAAACATTTTCTTTGTTCAAAAATAAAATCATAAAAAATAAAGATTCAAACTCAATTTAAAGGATAAATCCATTAAAGATAGAAAGTAACGGACAAACACCATACAGATTCAAAGACAGAGGGTTGCTAAAGGTCATGAGTGAAGGTTTTTGTCTTAAATGTGCACTGTTTCTGCCGCAGGACCTGGCTTTAGTGCTTTAAAGCATTTCAGACTGTAAACTCATACTCAGAAATCATATTTAAATCAATTGGAAAACAGGTAACCATCGTAAGCAGTGTAATGATGCTGTCCGTCCGTTGCTTAACAGCATTCAAGCTTCTCATAGTTGATTTATATCTCATTGGAGAACATTACAGTAGTCTAATGTGCCGATGCTAAAAAGAGATATTATTTCTCTCTGAGTTGCTGTGAGGTGGAAAGGGGACTTTGACATTTCCAATAAAAGGCACGAGCGCCACGAAGAAAAGTTATGATCAAATATAACCTTTCAGATTTCTTGCTTTGTGGGTACTGGTAAATCCTACTAAATGCACTTTTACAATCTAGTTTTAGACACTTCAGTACATCAGTTTCATCTTGGTTGGCATGTAAACAAGTTTTTTTGAGCGTTTTCAACCGCATCACATGATGGTCATCAGTGGATGGAGTGAAAACACAACATCTACCGAACTTGCATATCTTTGGATCCATCTTCATGATAAGAAGTGAACTTCATCCACCGATGAAGACAATGTGATAAAGCGAAAAGAAAAAGAAAAGAGTTTACTTCAAGTTGGCATTGTTTGTCAAAGAGAAATTTCTAGGAGCGAGAATGAAACCACTTGCTATTATAAATGGCATCAGACGCAGCTACATACGTCTACGTAACATCAGGGCAGGTATGAGCGGACATGGCACGTGTGTCATGGAACTGCTAACCCTAACCCTAACCCTGCTGATTTATCTGTGAGATTACATCAGATTATAACCCTTTTTGTTTTACCAGATTATTTCAACAGTCATGTACAGACACAGAGAACGCCCTGCTGGAGAGGTAGGAGTTAAACCAGTTTAGGACAGGTACAGACAGGCCGGCTCAGACAGACTTAAAGGAGGCAGGGATCCTCCGCATCAAATGAAATAGTCAGATGACTTGGACTTCGTGGTCAAAATGTTAAGTATATATTTTAAGAGATGAAATGTTTCGAAACATTTCTATAATATTTCAAAACCTTGCAGTAAGATTTGTGACTTTCTTAAGCTTAACTTACTCACTTACATTTACTATCTTTGTATCTGTCAGCACAACATAATTGTCTCTATCAGCCTAGGTACAAGTGGAGTGAGTTACAAACGTGTATATATATGGTGATGGATTGTAACATTTACTCAGGTATTGTACCTAAAGTCAAGCTACTTGTACTTCACTTGAGTATTTCCATTTTATGCGACTTTGTAAAGAGGCAAATACTGTACTTTTCTTCTCCACTACATTTCTGCAACAGCTTCGATTACTTTTTAGATTACAATATTTGAAGTGAAAAACTTATATCGCTAAACCTGGTGATTAGGAATGTTTGTGTCCCCCAGTGATGTAATGTTACTAGGTACATTTTGTCAAGTACTGTAAAGTACAAATTTGAGGAACTTTACTTTACTTTTTCCATTTTCTGCCACTTTATACGTCCACTCCACTACATTTTGGAAGCAAATATTGTACTTTTTATTCCACAACATTTATATGATAGCTTTAGTTACTAGTTACGTTGCAGATTACATGCTGCATCAGAGCAGATTTTAAAAAAATACTTACTTACTTACTATCTGCAATCAGAAATAACAATGCTGATTCTGATAATCAAAGTAATGTAGCAAAACACTAATAGGGAACATTTTATTGCACCATGAGTACTTACTTCCAATACTGCAACTACAGTATATTTTGCTGATAATACTATAGTGCATTTACTCATATAAGGTTTTGAATGCAGGGCTTTTACTTGTAGTGGAATATCATCACAGTATGGTGCTCGTACTTTTACTAAAACGGATCTGAATACTTCCTCCACCGCTGCATGTTGATGATATAAAAATGCAAGACAACGATTTTGAAAGGTTGCACAATAACTGAAGAGTAATGTTTCAGGAGCAGGATAGTGGGGAGAGCTGCCAGCGTTCCCCTCCGTGATGAAAAACGTCTTGGCCTCTGCCCTCTGTCTCTCAGCCTCCTCTGTTGTCATTTCCCCTCTTTGTCACTTCCACTGTAATGTGTTCCTCGCTGCTACTATGTGTCAGCCTTGCCAAGCTGTTCCTGTCATGCAAACAGAGCTGAGTGAGGGTATCCCATAATTTCTGCTGTTGTTATTCAGCGCTGCCCTCCTCCTCCTCCTCCTCCTCCTTGGCTGTCTCTGGTCCAGTGACGGGAATGTGTACCCTGTTGTTTCGCAGGTTCAAAGCAAAATGAACCAGATCAAAGAGTCAAAGTGAGTTAATAATGTCTCAGCCCGTCAAAGACTGATCCGATCGCCTCCCTTGTCTACTGGCAGTATCTCCTCAGAATATAACAGAAGTGAACAGAACTTAATGGGCTGTTGAAGGAGAATAGATAACATGTGGTAGCAACAATTAGACACAGAGGGGGCAGGAGGGCCATAATAGGGAGGAAGAGGTGGGGGGTCTGACCAATACAGCATCTCCCCCGGCAACTGCAGCGCAATGTTGCTCCAACTGTCACACTATTTTCCAGGATGTCTTATCCACCTGTTATGCAGCTCTGCCTCCGTGGCGACGAAGATTTAAAGATTTCATGTCAGATGCACAGAGCATTTGTTGTACTGAGCAAAGATTTCGCAGCAAGCTGTCCACTAAGTTGGCCGCCTTAAAAGAAAATTTAAAAGTCAAGATAGAGTAGATTTTATTTAAATACTCCTAATCTGTACAATCTCCTGGCCTCTAACCTTTCAGATCCTTTATTCAGAGAAGGAAAGCGTTAATGTGGGGGGAAATGAGGAGGGACGCTTCGATAAATGGAACAATACATACATGTGAAAATGACACAGACTTTACAGTAAGTGCATTTGCAGGAGTGGTCGTGGTGTGTGACTGTAGTATGAGCGCCAAACCGTACAATTCTTTATGTTCAGGGTTGGGAGGGTTACTTTAAAAAATGTATTCCGATACAGTTACAAATTACCCGTTAAAAAATGTAGTCAGTAACGTAATCTGAGTATCAAAATATTGAAAGTAATGTAACTCAATTGCTTTCTATTACGTCTGGATTTCTTCAACACCAAACATAAACAAATAAGGACAATAGAAAGTAAAAGTCCACACAATGGCTTGTGTCCACATGCGCATGACTTATTTTAAAGTTGTTATCCCTCTCACTACATCTTTTTTTCAGTAACTTTACAGATTACAGTTACCTTTTTTGTATCCTAATTACATAATCCTGTCTCACAGGGCAAATATACAGAGACACTTCTTTTATTTAACCATTATAACAGCTGTAACGATGACTAAATATAGGTGAAAATTAAACGTCACTGTTAGTCATTATAATTATAAGTATATATTTAGTATATTACACTGCATGTGAATATAATAATGGGGACAATTATCCTGTGCAATTGTATTCCTCTGTCATTTCTATATGTGACAGGTGAAGTATATATTACTCATTATTATTACTTTTTACTTATCTTTCTGTTTTTCTATTTTTTGTCATTCACACATATTTTCCCCTCTGTTATTGACTCTTGAGCTGCTCGAAGTGTGTGTGTGAATTCCCCCAGTGAAGGATCATTAAAGTCTTATCTTATCTTATCTTATCTTATCTTTCCTTATCTTCTTACCTCTAACCTAACGCTGCACAGCCAAATATTGTTCAAACTCACAAAACTTCAATTGAGATTATGTGGAAATCCCAAATTTCTCACGGATGGCGAGCATGTTCGGCTGAATTTTGCGGACGAAAAAGAATAAAGAATAACAAGAAAAATATATTTCAGCAAAAAAAAAAAAAAAAAGTGCCATCTTTAAATATTTCTGATAAACAATGCAGTCAGACAGGAGCAGTGAGAAAGTGAAGTGTTTGGACTTTTCCATCCTAAAAGCTAGTTAGTGGCAAATAAAAAATTCGATGTGTTAAGAGTTTTAAAGGCGATTTCAGTGTGTAAGGATGAAGTGCAGGCATCCTCAGACATCTACGACTCTAGCCCACCCGTATGGTGAGACTTTGGTCCAGCGGGGAAAGAGCGATGTGCTTCCACTGTGGCTGGATGGCTGGCTGGCTGGCTGGTTGGCCGGTCAGGCTACACTGGAATGCGGGCTCTTTTGTTTGTCTGAGAGAGGAGTGGGTCAGGGGGAGAATGCCATTGATGATTGCAGCAAGGAAGAAAGAACCTCCAGGAAGTGTTCTCTCTCTCCCCCTGCTCCCCCACTCCCCCACTCCCATTCTCTCTCCCTCTCTCTCCCTCTGTCTCTCTTTCTCTATCTTTTCTCTGTGTGTGAGAACCTTCACCGCGCCGAGCCTCGCTCTCTGAGGCCACGGTCCCCAGGCACAACCACTGCTTTGTCTTGCCCTGTGAACACACACCCCTCCTCTACTGGGCGCCTACGTTTGCCAGGGCCAGGGAAACACGGGGCCACTGCTCCTATTCTTATCCACATCGCTGCTCCTGCAAGGATGGTGTGTGTGTGTGTGTGTGTGTGTGTGTGTGTCAGCACTGAATGGTAAATTGTTCCTCATGTGGCACAGACACACATCTGATGCTTCTGGATAAACATTTAGTTTAAGAACTTCTCAATACCAATTAGGCTGTTAGACCAAAATAAAGAGAGTTTTTTTTATTTAGGGGGCATGACACTGTCTTGCTTATGATCATCTGGACATGACCAGAGTGCAGATATCCCCTTCTCTGTAACAGTAACAGCCGGACTAAAAATGGAATAAAGCAGTAAGTGGATAAGAATCTTGCCGGTGGCCCCTTTCGACCAGTGGCTGCCGCCTCCCGTCACATTGCTCAGTCCCCTCTGTGTCAGAAGGCTGCGAGGAGCTGCAAATGGCCCTTTCAAAACACACGGCAGCTGGAACACAGGGCAAAGGTGACTGAGGCAGTTGGGGGAGCACAGGGAGGGACAGGAGGAGGAGGAGGAGGGGGCCACGAGATGAGCAGCTGCAACCCTGAGCCCCCTGTTTCTCCACTGTGCCACCATCTCTAGCTTTTAACAATTACAGGGCAGACTCCGGAGGCTGCCTGAACAAATTTGTGACTTTTTTTTTTTCTTTCTCCAACTCAACCCACATAAATCAGCACAATTCCTGCCTTAAGACAATTTAGGCCAAATAAATCACAGCCAGGAGCTGGTGTGGTCTGGGACAACAAAGGGCACTGGGTGGTGTGGTGCCAGGGAATTCCACAACCCAAAGCAGGATTAGAGAGAAACAGCCTTAAAAGTTCCCAATAGTCCACTGACCCCTCTAAATCACAGGGCATGGTTTATACTTTTTTTTTTTTTTTGGATTCGTTTGGGTACTTTCACACATGCAAGGTCTTTTGGGAGCTAAAAGTGTTACTTTCATCCAAAACCCACAGGCGACATGTTTAGGAAGCGTGCAAATAAGATCTACTTCCTGGTTTTGAACTCTTCAAATCCCATCATCTTTAAACAGGATTTTTTCAATCAAATAACACAATTAAGCTTGAAATTTGAATTATTAGATTGTCTACCTGAAGTAATATCTTACATGAAATGTTTTATTTTAGTCTAAACCATGTTAAATAAGTGATCGACTTCTTTTCTTTTCCTCCACTTCAGGATGTACCACTCTGAGAGCCCCCTCGCACATGGGACAGGTGTTTTATTAAGACAGCCAATTGATGTTCCCAGTGTACTCTGCTACTTGCTGCCGCTGTGTGAATTCACGGAGTAGTACAGAACTTATTGTGGCCGCGCGGTATCGCGAGACTTGTGCCATTATCAACCTGCTTGACACACAGCAGCGCTGAGTGCAGCCTGCCTTGCCAGGGTCGGGACTGAAGCTCAAGAAACGACAAGGAGAAGCGAACATCTGGCCGCACATCATGAAAGGACGCCGGGGCTTCTAGGAGAGAACACGACGAAGCGGGCGGTAATCAATGTAAGTGCGCTGTTTTTGTGCTCGGGAGCGGGGAAAGCGAAAGTTATAAGAGTGTCCCCCCCTCTCGCCGCTTCGTTTCAGCGCAGTTGGCTTTGCTGCGAGTTCCTCTGCTGTTTAAAAGGCTCCCAGCATTGCGTTTCCCAACACGGACGTGGAGCTCGGTTTACTGCGCCTCGGGCTCTCCGATCCGCTTCTTCCACTTTTTTTCTTTTCAAATACTACCACCGATGCGCGCAGAATCACACTTATGCGCATTGTTCTCGGCAGCATCCAACTTTAATACCCAAATCTCTTGAGTTTTTTTTAATTTAATTTTTTTATTCTTATGATCATCTGCCCTTCAACGTTGTAAATTAACCCCTTTAAAGAAATATTTCACAGTTGTGCGCGTGCTTGACGAGTGCGTAAAAAGGGCCACGGAGCGTTTCTTTCTTTCTTTCTTTCTTTCTTTCTTTTTTTTTTAAATTCTCATCCGCGGCTCTCTCGGCTGCAGTTTTTTTTCCCCCTTTGCGAGTAAATGTGCGGCTTGAAAGAGTCAGAGACGTAATGTAATCTCGTGACACTTTCTAAATCGAACTGTCTTTCACAAGTTGTGTGTGTGTCGCTTGGACTGCGCAGCCCAGAGTTAACATATGGCATAAAGGGGAGCACAGCTGGAGGTAGCGTTTCCATTGCGGTGATGTCAGAGCAGCTGACTCCACAGCTTGCAGTGTAATTAGCAAACAGAGCACCAGTTTACTCACTCTGCGCTGCTCTTATTTTTTCACGTTCCCCCCCGATGGACCGGCGGTATCGCTCCCAGTCCCGCTTGCGTGTTCAGTAAACACCGCTGTTTTGGACGTGCGTTTGGAAACGCGCCCGGTGCGTCAGTTTTCGCGAGAGCACAAAATTTCCGGGAGCTCGAGAAGTAGGGCTGAGTGCCCCAGAACGCGGACTACTTTTTCTTTGGATAATTTGGAGAGTGGATCCGTTTACACCGGGATACATGGGTGGGTGAGCGCAGCGTAGCGTGTCCTGCACCACTGGAAAGAATGTAGGATTTATGTTCTCAAGTTGGACAAAGTTATTGATGTAGACTTTTAGAGCCGCGTTAAATCTTTCCGAATCAGGTTTATATAAATTAGAATCGATTGTACCAAGTGTACTAAGGTTTATATGTTTGCTGCCACTTTTATAAATCATTTGCGCCATTTGGCTCAAGTTATCCTCTCGCTTTCTCTGTGCCTGTGGTGACTTGGTGTTTGCCTCTGCTCCGCTGTGCCCTCTAAATGGCTTGATTTCGTTTATCCAGTATCCTGTTTTTCCTGTTTTTCATCAGGTTATGAAGGAAGAATGGAGTTCCCAGACCATAGCCGCCAGTTGCTGCAGTGTCTGAGTCAGCAGCGTCACCAAGGTTTCCTCTGTGACTGCACTGTTCTTGTCGGGGAGGCTCGATTCAAAGCGCACAGAGCCGTGCTGGCCTCCTGCAGCATGTACTTCCATCTCTTCTACAGGGACCAGCTGGACAAAAGGGACGTTGTGCATCTCAACAGTGACATTGTGACAGCCCCGGCTTTCAGTCTGCTCCTTGAATTTATGTATGAGGGGAAGTTGGAATTCAGCACGCTCCCGGTGGAGGATGTCCTGGCAGCAGCCAGTTACCTACACATGTATGATATAGTGAAAGTGTGTAAAGGCAAGCTTAAAGATAAGGAACTCTCTTCTCTGGATGAAAAGATGAGTGAGGGTTTGGGACTCAGCTGTCTGGAAAGGGAAAACTCCTCAGACAGCGAGCTGCACAGTAAGCAGCTCATCCGGCGACAGCCCCAGACACAGTCTCAGGGGCTGCACAGGGCCCCCCCGGCCGAGGAGTTTGACATGGACAACAGCGAAGTCAGGCTGGCTGTCACAGATTGTGATAGGTCTACACAGAGTAGGCAGAAGGCAAACGGTCACTCTGGCAGGTCCCCGGACCTTGTAGGTGTCAATTATGTGTCAGCAGAGGCCGAGCCCTGCGTCCAAACAGCTGGAAAAACAAAAGCTGATGTCAGTAGTTCCACCGTATCGCTGTCCCAGAGGTCCCGGGCTTCAGATGACATGGACTGTGCACTGGATTTGTCTTTCAAGCCTCTGTCTAGCAGAGATCCCTTACACCCCTCCTACGTCTCGGGACAGCTGGCCCTCGACAGCCAGCAGCAGGGCACTGAGCCACTTGTTAAAGACGAACACGACTTGCTGTCAGAGCAGGAGGACAGTGAGCCGATGAGCCCTGAGAGCCAGCGCTTTGGGAATAGTGCCAGGAGCTCAGTGGTGACAGGGTTCGCTGCCCTCTTCCCAGGCAACAACGGCTCCACAGCCGCCCTGCTCTCCCAGGAGGAGGACCTGATGGACGAGGAGGGGGAGGCCTGCAGAGGGAGGGAGGGCGCCCCAGGCCGGGAGGTAGAGGAGAGGAGGGGGAGGCTGCTGGGGGACAGCGAGGAGGAGGAGGAGGACGACTTGGCCTCTTCAGACATCTCCACCTCCAGCGGGGTGCTCCTGCCCCCGGGGCAACAGGTGTGTGTGTGCCCCCTCTGCAGCAAAGTCTTCCCCAGCCCCCACGTGCTGCAACTGCACCTCAGCTCACACTTCCGCGAGAAGGACGGCGCCCGCTCCAAGTTGTCCCCCGATGGCTCGGTCCCCACCTGCATGCAGTGCAACAAGACCTTCTCCTGCATGTACACCCTGAAGCGCCACGAGCGCACACACTCTGGCGAGAAGCCATACACCTGTGGCCAGTGTGGCAAGAGCTTCCAGTACTCCCATAACTTGAGCCGGCACGCTGTGGTCCACACACGTGAGAAGCCCCACGCTTGTAAGTGGTGCGAACGGCGCTTCACCCAGTCAGGGGACCTCTACCGCCACATCAGGAAGTTTCACTGTGGCCTTGTCAAGACTCTCGCCATTGGATAAAACACCTCTCAGCAGTGCCATGACACAAGACAGAGTGTCATTTCATACACTGACTACTACTACTGAACAAATTTCCCATTAGTATACACATGTAAGCAGGCTGTTGGAGACATATCTTTTGGATTCTACCCCATGAGGCATTTCTCAAGTTAAAGATGTAGCAAAACTTTAAAACTGGAGCCGTTTTTTTCTGTCATAGGCATACATGGTGGTCAGAGGCTGTTAGGATAAACATGGGTGCTGTGAAACTCGAGCTGGATCAGTGTGGAAGGAAGGTGAACAAATCAGATGATGCACTTGTTTGTCTCTGTCTTATTTGTGTCAGTCTGTTGAGTATATTTGCTGAAAGCACCCTATAACGGGCGAAAGTGGTTGGTAGCTAATGCTAACATATGTTAATACAATCGTCAGAGTGAGTGAGACTTTTATTTGTGCACATGGGAGATCAGAACCGTCCGTGAGTAGCAATACATGATTTTTTTTTTTCCTTTTTAACTCCTACATTATTATTATTATTATTATTATTATTTATTTTTGGGGGGATTTGTTTAGTCCTTAACACGTAAACTATCATAAGGCAGCAAAACTAATGAAGTCTGACTACTGGAAGTGTAATTACTTTTCTTTTGTTATTATGGAAGTAGAATTTTTGTTCGGTTAAACTGAAGTTGGTTACGGATTATGTGTTTTTTTTTTTTTTTTATTATAACAAGAGGCAAACAGACCATCATATCACCAGATTTCTTTCTTTCTTTTTTTTTGCCTTGAGCACATACTGATGGAATGGCCTTCGAAATGCTACTTAAAAAAGAAGTTGTATAATCAGAGGAGGGGTAATTTAAAGCCTGTAACACTGGTGCCTACTGAAATTCTTAACACTTCACCTCGTGTACTTACTTAAGCAAGAATAGGATATATATCACCATGCCTTCTTGTCAAATTCTCAAGTTTTCAGGCCTTTTTAAAAAAAATTCAAAAAAAGAAGAAAAAAAAATACAGATTACACTCCACATACCAGGTGGTAACAAAGGTAATTGTCAACTCTGGAACGCCAGTTGATCCAAGAGTGTCCTTTTGATTAAATCATTAACAAGAATGTAATAAAAGCGTGTAAATCAAGCTCTTGTCACTTAAATGTTTATTGACTCGAAAAAAAACGGTAAATTACCTTGTTGCTTCCTGGTATGGCGTAAAAAGGTTACACTGACACGGTGTGCAGGCAGGGAGGGGGGGACAGGTGGATATCCAGAACTTTGTCGGTATCAAAGCTGCGCTCCACGTGCCATTCAGCTGAAATCTACTGACTTTTTCTTTCTTCGAATTAACCCTCTCACATTATCTTCTTACTGTATGTGTGTACGTTACTACTGATGAAGCCTTTAGTGATGACGCCCCCCACCCACCCACCCGCCCCACCCCAAAATAAATTGTTCGCGGTGGCGTTGGCACTAAAAGTTCACGATATTTTTTTCTAATCTGTCCTGAGAAGACTTGATCAGAATTTATTTATTAGTTTGACTTGGTTCAGGGTTTACTGTAGGTCTAGTTCTTCTTTCTTATAAGCTTGAAAGACGTTGCGTCTTGGCATAGCGATCTTGGTACTCATTAACTGGTATTGGGGGCTGTTTGATCATATTTTTTTTTTTCTCTGTGCAAGTTGAGTTACTGTAATTGTATTTTTAATATACCGCGTAGAAAAAAACCCTCTACAAGAGTATTCAAGATTTGTCACATGGAACATAGAAAAGCACTTGTTTTTAGCATGCGTAGAGTTTCAACACTATTTGTCTAGGCTGCTATTTCTTACTTGTATGTATATTTAATGTAAATATATATTCTATTTATCAAAACTGTTTGTTTTTCCATGTTACAACACATGTGAGGTGGAGAGAAGAGAGTCGGGTGTCTTAAAGTGTCACGTCTTCCCAAGGGGAGGTTGGCTCCTTTTTTTTTTTTCCCATATTCAAGCCTCGATTAGGACTCACTACAAATCAGTAGCGGTTAATACCTCTCTTAGTGCTGTTCCGCCACAGGAGACAGTTGTTCACAAGCACAGCCACACTGATACGGCAGTGGCTACCTATAGAAATTAGACAATACAGGCATTGTCCCCCCCCCCCCACACACACATACTCCCTCGCCACCCCTACCCCACCCCCCCCCCCCCCCCCCACACACACACACACATCCACCACCACCACCAAATCCCAGGTAGTTTCTCAAGGGATCATTGTGTATCTCCCTCCGAGCTGTGGCGAGAAAAGGCAGCGCAAGTCTCCCTTTGCACTTTTCTGTATTGAATGGAGCCATTGGAATGTGAGAAATGTATTTTAGCAAAGGGAGACCAAGGACACTGTAAACAGGTGTATTGTTTGGAGGCATCAAAGAACAGCCCCCCCCCCCAATCCCAGCATGCAGCAGATAAACGCTTCATTGTTCCTCTGCATGGAGGAGATGCCACGGTGATTTGATTGCACATCCATCGAGAGAATATCAGATTAATCCGACTATTGTTTTCCAAGTGCTTGATTTAGAAAGGTTGTTGAAGTTGACAGTGATAATATGTCTGGTAACAATGTTGGTGCTGACCACCTGTCCATTTGAGCGTACGCACCTGAAGGTGGCTTTTCTTTTGTTTTGTTTTTTGTGGGGTCCTTTTAGGTTTATCGGCTAGACTTCTTTCAGGACACAGAAATTAATTCACGTGTGATTTCTCAGCATTTGCGATTGTTTGTCAGAAATTCTGTAAATGGGGGAGGCCAAGTCGAGAAGAAATCAAACCGTTTCTCCACAAATTACTCCTCTTTGTTTGTCATCCTCCCAGGACTTGTGTGTAACTTTTAAAAAAACATTTTTAACGAGAAATGTGATTTGGCTCCCCGTTTTTCTTGCACAAACACTCCTGTTGTCGTCGGAACAATAGTCAATGTTTCACACATTGCGTAGTGTTAATAATGTATATTTCAATCAGAACACACAGGAATGTAGATTTGGTCGCAGTTTCAGGGTTTTTTTTTTTTTAAAGGAACATTTCGTACGTGGTGCAAACTAAATTGCTTGATTTTCCCCCGATGTACATGTGTACAGAGGTAGACAAAACTAACGATATGTGAAGAATTGTTTCTTTTTTATTGTTTGCAGTCTTTATTTATACCTCCAGGATGATCACCAAATGTGCCTTGTAGACACACGAACAGGTGTTGCATCTGGAGAAGCCCTTTTTCTATATTGTACATTTTTGCCCTGGACGTTCATATCACAGCGACAGTGATTCACAACTTTTTGTTCCTGTTCTTTTTTTTTTTCTATCATATCAAAATGTTAAAATCGAGACAAACTAAAAGGTTTCAAGTCCATTTGTTTTTGCTGCTTTGCCAGAGATTAAGTTTTGAGATTCATTTGACCATTTCCTTTTTTGTTTATGTGAATAAATCTGTTGTGGACATGTTCAACTGAAGACAAGCATTTCTGTGATTGGGCTTTTTTAGCCGACACTACTGGGAACTAACAGTCCAGTCCTTTAGTTAATGTCACTGTTGAATGTGAAACACTGAGATGTTGATTGTTGACTTGTACGGAAACAGCGCTACTCTTGATCGAGGGCTACGTTTGCCTAACTCATTGCTGTATGATCTTTTTAAGTCTGGAAAAAAATGACTTTACTGATACTGGATTTTTTTTTTTTTTTTGTCCTCTGCAGGTTACAACTGTGAAATTGTGTATAATCATGAGAAATATTTATTATTGCATTTGCTTCTTGTGCAACATTTGACTGTCTCAGTTTTAATTTGGTTTAGAAAAAAAAAAAATGGAAAAAAAGCTTCTAAATGTCGAACAGAAATCTTTTTAATAGAATTTGTAGAAGTGCCATTAGAATTTAATATAATTTTTTAATAAGAAAGGTATATTTTATAGTACTCAATTGCTTCAGTGTTAGTGGTGTAGAGATTTAGAGGACAATCTTTATGCAGAATTGACATTGGTTAGATATTGAGGCAATTTACGTTGATCTATAACTGTACGTGCATTTTCCTTGTTTGCGCTTTTGGAGTGTGCTTGTGTGTGTGTGTGCTGTGGAAATGTGACAATCTTGATTTAGGCCTTTCTTAAGATTATGCATAGAAATTAAATGGAACAACTTTCTCCCTGTGTGTGGATTTCACTCATTTGCACAGTCACACTAGTTTTCGCGCCATTCCAGACAAAACGCCGGTTAGTTAGCAGCATTCCGCGAGCTCTGAAATTTAATGAGAAAAAAGGTAAAAATAGACTGTAACCCAAGAACAAAACAGAAGAAAGCCCTCGTCTGACACACAGCAGCAACAGTCAGCCAGACGGTGTGTGTGGGAAGTGCTGCTATGTGTACAGAGACAACAGGATGTGATAATACTGCTGGTCTTACAGGCCCAGATCCCTCTGAAACCATAAACTGAGCTCAAGGACGGAGCGGTTTCAAGATGGGCCCCCATTGTTCCTGACCTGTTGCCAATACTCTCCAGATAAGAGATAAACTGGGGATAACAAAGCTAGCTGAATTTGTTGTTGTTACTATACTCGATTATATCTACAGCAAACCAACAACACGCACCGAGCACACACACATCTATTTGTAAGTAAACACACACATGCCACTAATGTGTCTACTTGAGGAGCTGCATGCCTATTCACTGGACAATTTCAATGGCGAGAACTTTTAATTATTTCCCCGCTGCACCATGAAAGAAATCCAGCTGCTCCGCTACGTGAGCCCAATGGGGATGTGCTCGGGTTCCCACCGCCCTCCCCCCAAATCCCAGCTCACCCACTCTGGGAAACACCATATAGACAAGGGCCGCATCCAACTGCCCCTGCCCCCCCCATCTATCCTACCTCCACCCCCACAGCCCCCAAAACCACGGCCCCAAACCTCGGCCTCATCCCACCACTCTATTGTGTGCGTGGGTCGTAGCTCAGCCGGGCTATTGTCTGGCCCCAGCTCCCCGGCACGTACTTTATGCACAAACAGACGACACGGCGGCGCTGGCCAGGCAGCTCCGACATAAAGAAAACAATGTCCTCCCAAGATCATTCATAAACACCCCGAGCAGACCCAGCCAGCCCAACAGTAAATAAGGGCCCTCTGCAACGCCGCGGCCACCTCGCACCGCAAACATCCACGGCAGCAGGCCCTCAGAGCGCCCGCTGGCACCAACATCTCACATCTGCCTAACCGGGATTCAGGGCTTAGACTGCCTGGTGTGTGTGTGTGTGTGTGAGCGACTCTTATGGACCAAAACCTTCACATGGAAAGTAGGAGCCATGTGATAGGGCTTAGCTGCAGGGTGACGAGCTGGGATATGTGCAGTGTAACTCGATGGTGTAATAAAACATTCCTCTCCGAGGCTCAAAGCCTGGCTGCGAGTGGTTGTGTGTGTGTGTGTGTGTGTGTGTGTTTGTGTGTGTTTAGAGGTACTTGAGAGAAGTTGAGAGGAAAGTTGTAAGTGTCCACCACCTCAACAAGGCCAGCGGTGGGAGCCCTTGACCTCTGAGGGGACGGACTGCCAGGGACAGCTGGTGTGGCCTGTGTTTATTTATTTATTTCTTAACAAAAGACAGGTGGTCACACTTGAAAAGGGCACACAAACACAGTCGCACATGCACTTGTGTACAGACAACACGCACACACACACACACACTCACGGGTAAGATTTCTTTTCCCCCCTCCACATGCATATGGTTATCATCCACTTAATTTTGGAGGAGCAATTCTTTTGACTTTCAGGAAAAACCAAATCACACTCCGCCCGAGACAGAAAAATCCTCAATTATTATGTGTATACGTCTGGCGTAAACAACATTTGAAGCAGCATTTTGACTTCTTAACCGCAATCTAAAAGCTGCAATACGAGCCGCGTACGGCACACATCAACCGCTACAAGTGCATAAATACATATCAACTAGTGCTCCCACACTGGGTTCGCCTTTTTTGGTGTGGCTCGCCCTGACAGTGCCAAGACAGTGTGTCCTTGGTCCACTGTACAGCTGTCACTTACTCACACTCGTTGACACATATTTATAGCAGCAGCATCATTGGGCCACACTCAGACCACAGCTGGTCCCCGAAAGAATGGGTGAAAGACAAAGCCACGTGCTCCCGCTGGCCGACTGCAGTTGGTCCTGTCTGGAGCGCTGTGGGTGATTATGTGGCCCCCTTCTCCTGTGCAGACAGCCAGCCATACATGTACCACGGAGTAGATGAGGACCATTCTTGGATTGGGTTGGGGGGGGTGGGAAGCACACCGTGACCTTTTTTCCCCCCTCTTTTGGGTGTCGTGGATAGGGATGTGCAGAAAAACCTCGACAGCTGCCCTCCCTTGGTACACAAACACAGCACATCATCATGGAGTTAAACGGAGCAGGAGGGAAGATGGTGAAACATCCTTCCTTCTAATAAGTCAACAAAGAATATAGTAAATGTTTGTGCAAAAGGAGTCCGAGTGATTGTCTTTTTCTTTTGTTTTTTACTAGACCTGGAGCGGACCGAGACAGGGAAGACCTGCAGTATGTCACCAACACGATTTCCTTTAAAGGTTTAGTACGCAGGACCTTCCTAAAAAGAGTGAAGAGACTCACACAAAACTGATCCTCCCTCTCCTTCTCCTTCTCCTTCTCCTGCTCAATCAACACATGTCGCACCAGGAGTGTGTCATGGTGTCTGTATGTGTGTCTTTTCTAATCTTCATCAACTTTTTCCTTCACCTTTAAAGGGTAACTCCGCCAATTTAACACATTCAACTGTGTTCACAGGTCTTGGTGAGTACTACTGTGTATATGTGGAAAAAAGTAGTGTAAAGCTTTTTTTGTAGAAAAAGGAAGCTGCATGCATGCTAATGAACTCCAATAGCTAATGAAATCAAAATCAACACAGCCGGACCAGAGATGGCAATTTCGTAATTCCACACATTCCTCTTCCTTTTCAAAACTTGCCGCCTACATCACCCACAATGCAACACAACCACCGAGTGACATCACTGGAGGCACTTAATCAAATGACATGCCTTTTCTTCTGGAGCCACAGAAGACTTCCTACAATTGTCTCGCATATACAGCAGTTCTCCCCAAGACCTGTAAAAACACTTTAATGTGTAAAATATTTGGGAATTACGCTTTAAATAGTGTCATTACAAACAGCCGCACACAAATCCTGCATAGTGTATCTTTAATATTTAGGCATGAGCCAATTTTAAATTGAAACCATGCATCATATCAGTCCCTCACTTCTGGATACAGGTTTACCAAATAGATGTCTGTTGCGTTCGTGGATCACAGGAAATTGGCCAAAACGACTGGATAATGAGGTGAGACTTTGTGATGCCCGAAACTGGGCTTCAAATATTTTTGGGTCACTCTGACTCATAATTCCAAACAATGTTACTCAGCTGATAAAGGCAAACTCATAACAGTCTAGAGGACACTGGAGAGAAGAGAGGAGAGTAGCATCAAGTTCGTTTCTCTTCTGTAAGTGTAAGTGTGGGCACGTGCGAGACATTTGACAGCCCTGCGAGGTTCATCAGCAAAAGAATACATTTACAGTGAGTTTGAGGATGATGTCATTTTGCATAAAATCCATCCTTCACCAATAAATTCAACTTACGACATTAATTGGAATACACTTCGGTCGGAACTGCTGCTGGTTACTTGCTATTCTGACAAAGCCAGGGAGCTGAATCCAATTTTGAAATTAAATTTATGAATGTATTTTCAAAATTGTTTTTTAATAAATTTTTTATTCTTGTAATTTCAATGCAGGGATTTTTGCTTTTAACATTTCAGAGCTGCAAATAAATATTTTCATTACTGCTGTTTTTTCCTGTTTTACAATTAATGAAAGTCTTTAGAAAATGACAAAATAATGAAACCAGGTGATGTCACCAGATGTTTTGTTTGACCAACAGTCCAAATTCAAAAGATATTCACCTCACAGAGAGATAAAACAGTAAAAAATCAGTCAAAACTTTATAATTAGCAAATATTTAGCCACTCCTCCTGATACATAACTGTAACTAATACATTTATGATCAAAATGAAAAAATTGGGCTCAGAACACGTACGCAAGCTGCACACGAGTTGTGGAAATCTCTTGGCCTTCATGACCCAGTGACTGTTCTATTTGAATAAAAGAAAAAGTTTGTAGCTTAAAAATGTAATGTCTTCCTGTTAAGTGCTTTTACATCCACCTTTCATTTCCTTAAAGTCTTATCAAGAAATGTGCAGACAACTTGACGCCTTGCTTGCCAGCAGCTGTCTGCTCACTCAGCCAGAAATCAAGCGGCGCTCGCGGACACCAACTGCAGAGCTCCCCAAAGACCGGAGCCACAACTGGCCCCGCTGAGCAGGGGATGTGACTCACATGGCTCATAGTCGCATTTGCAATGAGCTCCAGGAAGTGCACTCATCCAAGCTAATATCTATAAGACCGTGTCATGTGATTGATTTCTATAAAGCTGCGCTGAGGACTTCTGCCACCAAGAACAATTACTGAGAGTGTACAACACCTGACCCTGAAACCAGTCATCATCAGTGACGAGCCGCAGCCAAGAGAACGTGACGACTGCACCTCAAGGTCGTGTCCAGCAGGGATAATTGTAGCCAAATTGTCTGCTGGTCCTGTTCAACCTCTGGGTCTTCTTGTTTTAATAAATACATGTGATAGCAGATTCTCAAGGTCAGTCCCGACAGGAAAGATTGGGATTGTATTATCTTTGCCAAGACAAAACTTTCATGCTTCAACTCAAAACGTTCCAGAAGTGCGTCTTTAGCATAAATGTGTTCATCCAGTGAGGAAGCAGCGGTTTGTTATTACCCTGAATATGGTCCAGCCTAAAAGGAACTCATCCCTCAAATGAGTCCTTGAAGTGTGCTGCCATCTGCTGATGCATCTACAACACAGGAGGATAGTTGGGTCACCTTTTAGCTAAGTAGTAGATTTTTGTTAGACGTCCCCATTTTTTAAATTACCATTCCTTTCCCTTTTTGATGCGAGCCTGCTCCCTCAGCACTGTGTTTTTCTGGTTCAGACCAAACATGGTGCTCCTTTAAAATGCAATTTCTATTGCGTTTCTATGCAAATGTGTCCTGTTTGGATGCGATATGTTGCCTTTTTAGGGTACCCTTTTCTACAAATGCAAGCAAAGACAAATTTCAGCCGTTTAAAAACACCAAACCTAGACAAGGATCCATTTCTATTAATCAAAACACACATTGTGACTGAATCAATGCAAGGTACACCAGAGAGATCATAACACTTAGCTGTATACAAAAGTGTTCAAGTTTATTTCAGTTCATTTTGGAATGCAATACATACATATATACACACGAAAACATTTAGATCATATATATATTAAAAAAAAAAACAAAAACAAAAACAAAAAAACAATTCTCAGGTGTAAAATGCTGTCTTAGAAATATCTCATGTGAGGCAACTACACATGTTCACCCAACCTCCCATTTTCCTTTGGACTTCCTTTTACGTCGAGCAGCTGCAGCACAGTACTTCATCATACTGCCCGCTGTAACTGGGGAGCAAAGAAAATAGTACATTATAATTGTTCAGCAAACACTTAGGTCAATATAAACACGCTCAATGTAGGCGGTTTGCGTTTCTGCATCTTGGACATTGAACCTTCAACCCCAAGAATGGCTGACCTGCTCATCCACCTTAGAAGAATACTAGGATTTTCAAGTTTGCTTATTATAAATGACTATGGGCTTGTTTTTTTTAAAGTGACTCAAACACTGGTGGTGGTAATTTCTTTCTCATTTTTTCTTGGCTTATGGTTTTAGTTTAGTCCAAAAGAAATATGTAAAATTCTCATTGTAGTGGTTAACTTCACCTTTTCTTGAACAAGGCTTAAAAACATAAAACTTACTTTTAAAAAGTATGACTAAGAAAATATTCTGCTCAGTCTCAGTTTGCTAATGGTTGTACCAAGGCCACCAATAACAGTTTGACAGCTGGTAAGAACTTTGCTTCTTAATGCTCAAAATATGATAAGCAACTATTTTGCATCCTGCTTTCATTGCTATTCGATGTCTTAACATCCAGCAAATTCATACCTACAGCTCTGTTCATACCTTACTGGCACTCCAGCCGAAACTGATTAAAACCCAGCAAGGTTCAGGGTCGAGTTATACAAGTGTGTCATTTTCATTATGCAAAATACAATAAGTCTACTGGTCGTTCTGGTCCAGTGATGCACAAAACCCTACAGTTCTACAGCCTACAGTTCAGAAACAAAGAAGCACAAGAGGAATGTCTTTCACAGAAGAGATGAGAAACAGCTTGCACCGCACATCTCATATAAACATGTCTTTAATACAATGGCCAGTGTTTTTTCCCGTGTGACACCTAATTAACCTTAGCATACACGGGCTCCGAGTTTAAAAGGCTCTAGTAATACTTTGAAGCTGGGATGACTAGAAAAAACAAAACACACGGCAGCTGGAGTCCAGCTGGGGATGCACTAAAATGTTTGCAAGGCCAATATTTTCCAGCCCACCTTAAGCTGTCAAGATAGGATACAGATATTCCTAGTTCTTAAAAAAAATAAAAATAAACTGCACAGCTAATTTAACAGCTGTAACAATTAAAAGTGACAGTCACAATGATTTGGGGAAAATGAGTAAAGAGGAAATCAAATCTGAACTTACTCTGTGATGGTGCAGACTGAGCAGCAGAGGCCGGAGCAGCTGGAGCACTGTCGGGTACAGGAGGAGCAGGCTAGACGGTCACACTGGGAGCAAGGTGTCCTGGACCCCTGGATCTTCTGACACACACAGCATCCTGTCGGAGCCACTGCCGGTCCTACACACAACGCACACATCCATACAGTACACCAAGTGAGCATTTAGCATAGTTTAAATTAGTCAAACTGAGTGTCTAAATCTGTGACAAGGCTGACATCTGCTGGTGAAAAGCATGAACTGAACTAACCATCTCCGAGTACAGTGAATGCTTGTACTCTGGCTTGACTCATTTTGAACACCTCCCAGCCTGAGTAAACTCAGGAAGAGTCATGTAACCGCACAACATCTAGCATGTATTTGAGTGGCCATTAAAGGATATGACCATATTAAAACCACACTCGCATGCACAGAGAAACGGCTTTAGTCCTGTACATACTGACAACAAATACAGTAGATCCAAATCAAGTCGGTTTCTTCCAAAATTACAACTGTTTTATAATGAAGTTCTCCCTTTGTGCTTCACCAGACAACGTTTCTGTGCTGACCTACAGTGGAGGGATGGTAACACAAAGTGGGAATTCTCTACTCTTAATAGCTTCAGCTGATCTTCAGTAAGAGACTTATCACAGAACAAGCAAAGTGAATTTTGTCCCTCCTCATGTTCTTTAGGAAGTGATCTCCTCAGGGCCAGAATAAATAGGATGGCAGCGATCAATACCTCTTCCGATGTAAATATGGACAAGTTAGTATTGTGGCAAGATTGATTTGTAAAATGTAAACCTGTTCATCACATGTTGAATATATCACATGGATTGATTTGAGTACAAGGTCAATTTGGGACTTTGTGAGGCTGCGCTTGAGGTCTGGCAGGTTTAGCGAGTGCTTCAGGCACTCCCAGGTGTCCACTTTGTTTGGACATGCTTTGGCGGGCCCAGCTCATGTCCCCTGCCACTTCACTACTCTGCTTTTATCAGTAGATGTCACTGTTCTCTTCTTCATATCCGGACTTTGTTTACTCTCAATGTCGATCCTGCTGAGGTTTCATCTTTCAAAAAAGGTGGACCTCGCCCAAATGTGGTTTAGTGGGTATGGGTAAGGCTTCTGGCCCTGTGACTCCTCACTGACTGCAAGTAGCTTAAAAAACTAAATAAAAATAGATGAATAAATGGTTGGCAAGGGCTGGTCTGTGGTCAGCTGTTAGATAGGCCAGTCATTGCAACTGGTGCTGTATAAAATATGATGAAGCCTCTTCGTTTGACACAAACTCGAGTTGTCATCCTATGTCTTTCACTTCAAATATGTCTGGATAGCAGCCATCAGTTCAGGCTCACCTTGTGCACTGCTTCCTCTTGTCAGTCTTCCGTCATGTCCGATCAGTGTCTGTCCTCTCAGCAGTGCCTGACTGCATGTTGGACTGTATGCTTGTCCAGGGGGCTGAGGGTCGGGGCAGCTCTCCTCTCCTGACCATATTTTACCCGTCACAGCCTTGGCACCGTTGAAGAGCAAGTTCTTTGTCTTTTCTGGATAATAGAAAACAGACACTCACGAATGAAAATGCATGTGACCAACTCATCTGACCGCCTCCTGGGTAAACAGAGGACCAATGGCACATTTAAGCAAGTCTGACTGCCCTTCGACTACATTGTTAATTCATAAGTCAGCTGGTGGCAATATCTGAAATGACAGGGGCCTTACTAATGTGATTCCATGAGGTGTACACGACTACTCGTCTTAGGAACACGAACAAATACACTAAAATTGATCGAGTGTGACTGTTAAATGTTTGTATCCAACGCAAGCTAAGGCAACTAGGAAATGTGCGCAACGACGAAGCTAACATCAACTTTAGCATGTACTTACCATAGATTTCTAGCTTGTATTTGTTCCCACAAACGCCGTAGTTATTCAGCTCCTGTTGCCCGATGTGCATTTTGTACTGGGAGGAGAAGGTTTGCGGGAAAGGACAAGCTCGTTTCGGCATTTTGGCTGTACAAAAAATTCCCCGCCGTTCTCCCTTCTTCCAAACTTGTTTGTTGCGGGAAAGATGCAATGGTGGAGGCAAGAGGGAGCCAATCACGCACAGTCTTTATTGTCACATGAAAATTCAGAGCCAATCCGACGACTGCTCTGCTGTCACGTGACGTTATATTGTGCTGCCTTCAGGTGCTGTCGCGAATTTTGTATTTTCTGTTTTGCAACAGGAAAGGAAGAATAACTCTTTTCAGCTATCAAAAGTGTGGAATAATGCTTGCATTACAATACTTTATACATTGCATTACTTTGAATGAGATTTATTTCTTTTGATTAAATTAAGTTATGATCAACACAGTCCCAACAGTGAAGCTGGGATCCAGAAATCATATCAGTATGATAAATTATCCAAAGAGTGATGCAGCCATAAACTGATACTGATACTGATCTTATGATTCAATCTAATAACTGCATTAATAAAGAGAAAACACATTCAACTGCAACAAAACAAATATAGCCGACACTGCTCAAAGGTTACATAGATGTTTTGTTTATTAACTAATGAAGAAGATAATTTTAGGTGATGAAATGATGCCACATCATGCCACACTGTCTGTGCTTCCATCAAGGGGAGACAAAGGTTTGCCTTTAGAACATCTGGATCATGCACTCTCTGGACTTTCCAACACCGACCCACTTGACTAAAATAAGAGACAGAAACATAGGGTAAGATTAGCAAAGTTGACAAAACTGTTGAAGTCATAATCATAATGGAAATGGGTATTTCTGATGTAGTGAAACAGTGCCACCCAACAAATATCACGCAACTATGATTTTGATTTGGAGGCTTCAGGGTCAGTGTTGATAGTAGTTTTCTCCAATATTGATTCAGTGTAAAAGTAACTAAACACATGGAAGTTTGTGATTTTGTGTCAAACATACTGGGAACTCCAATGTGGTTCTCGATGAAGCGGATGTAGTTCTGTGCCTTGGCTGGGAGGTCGTTCCACTTCCTGGCTGCGGACGTGTCTGTCTTCCAACCAGGGAAGGTCTCATACTCAACCTCCACTTTTTGCAAAACATCCATGTTGGCTATGATTGAAAGAAATAGTTCGTTACCAATATTTAATTCAATTGTATCTGTCACCACACTAAACAGGTTGCAAGTCTTATTCGACGTATCGTTTCTTCTGTTGAGTCACCTGGGAAATGGGGAATCCTTTTTCCGTTGAGTTTGTAGGCAACTCCAACTTTAATTTCATCCAGCACATCCAGAATGTCAAGTTTTGTCAAAGCAATGCTGTTGGACAGGTGACATGTCAGAAGGAGAACTGTTCAACATGCGATGTTATAATATAATATTCAAATGTAAAATTGGTGCAGAAAAGACTGTGTGCTTGTGATGTAGCGACCACGGAACACCTGATCATTTGCTTAAACTGCTCAAGCCACTCACGCGGTGAAGCCATTAATCATGTGAGCGTATCTGACGATGACGAGATCCAACCAGCCGCAGCGTCTCTTCCTTCCTGTGGTTACGCCCACCTCATGACCCCTCGTCTGCAGCAGCTCTCCCACCGCCTGCAGTAAATGGGGGAAAAAAGCACCCCTACCTGTTACTTAATTATTCATGAAAATCAATTATACCAGACATTTAATAATCCCACCGATAGCCAGATAATATGCAACCAGTAGGCTAGTTTTATGCACAGCTGAGTACAATAAAACATCACGTGAGCCGGGGTTAGTTTTAACGTCCTGACCTATGTCCCTATGGTCAGTTCCCGTGTCAAGTAACATAACCCCGGCTCACACAGTAAATATATCCTGAAACCCCACTCTGGCCCTAAATTTATCCCTGTGAACATGTGATCTGCATAAGAGGTAAAAAGTGTTTGAGCCCGTCTCGCACAAAATCTGACAGCTGCACTCCGCCTGAGAACAAACTCGCCCCCTCCTCTCCCCTCCCCTCCCCTCCCCTTCACCCTACTCTACTGGCCATGTCTGACACATGATAGCAAACAAACCGTATGTCTATATGTCAAGCTCGGTACAAAAGTTACATAACAGGTCATCCCTCTCTTTATATGATGCAAAATGCCGGGAGGGCAATGGAGACATGTGCCAACATTTAGATTACACGTCCCAGCAGTCTTACTAATTCCCTCAAGTTCTTCACAGGTGCTTTTGATACTTAAGTACACTTAATATCAGCGACTCTTTCCACTGAAGTACTATCCTCACGGGTGACTTTACTTAAAGTGCAATATGCAAGAATTTGCTTTTGCACTGAGAATATCAAGAGAAAGTGAAGAAATAACAGTTTTGCTATTTTGTCAAAGACACAGATGCACTGGGTTGATGAAGTTAGCATGCTAACCAGCTAGCACCTAGCCACTTTATGGCCGCAGAGTTATCAGCAGTTGGCAGCTGTGTTTGGGGTATGAATTTGGCAGGTGGCTTACTCTCACATACAGCACCATTAGCACGATATCTTTAACTCAAGTGTGACTTTTGGGCCATCGTCACCACACTGAGTAACATCAAGTTACTCAAAACACTTTGTTTCTCTCTAATGTGCAATAGTTAAGACAAACAATGCGCAATAACCCATATATTTTCAACTGTAGCATTATTTATCACACCGTAATAATGGATGCATTCTAGTCGAATGTACATTTCTTGTTATTTTGTTCTGTTTATGTTGTCTTTGCTTATATCTAGTTTTTATCATTATTATCGTTATCATTATGCATATTTCTGGACTTTGAATGGGAGCAGCTGTAGCAATTACCCAACGGGGATCAATAAAGTATTTATGATTCTGATTCTGATTCTGAAGCACTTACATTGAGTTGCTCTGTTGGGAAGGCCCCGATTCCCACTCTGGTGGTGTAGGCCTTTGAAACCCCAAACACATCACCAATGTTCAGAGGAGGGATGCCCAGACCGGTGCAGGCCCCGCCCACAGTGCAGTTTGATGATGTCACAAAAGGATAAGTGCCTGAAGAGGACAAGTTTGTGTTATTATAGAACCCACTCCTTCCAAGATAATTGCACATGCATCAAGGTCGTATCTCTACCAAAGTCAATGTCAAGGAGAGCAGCGTTGGCCCCTTCAACCAGAATTTTCTTTGGAGGTCCATGAAGAGCTTCGTACATGTAGTAGACCCCATCTCTGACCATCGGTCGCAATCTCTCAGCGTATTCCTGCACGAAACAATGAGACAGGAACATGTTTGGTTTTTTTTGTTGAATGACATTCAACACTTTTCTGGTTCGTCAGCTTCTACCTTGAGTTTTTTCAGCTGGTCGTCAACATCAACTGTCAAGGATTGGTACATGGATTGGTACTGGTGGACGAGGTTCTTGAATCTGAAATAAAGGAAATCCTGAAACATGTAAAATTATACTCTTAGAAAGTGGCCCCATTGGCCATATTCCCACGATCCCTACCTTGTGGAGAAATCCTTAAAGTCAGCCAGGAGGTCACACACGCGGAGGCCAGTGCGAGATGCTTTGCTGGAGTACGCAGGTCCGATGCCCTTCTTGGTTGTTCCGATGCTGCGAAAGAAAGTCAGTTTGTAATGTGGCATATTATCTTTTGAGGCAGTGGTAGCCCTCCGTCTGCCCTTCCCTAACCCTTACGTCTTTCCTTCTTGTGCTTGTCTTTCAGTTTCCTGTAAGCCATCGACAACCTGGTGGAAATCGAACACTGCGGACGGAGGGCAAACAGATCAATGAAGGTTCAGTAAGACTTCACACACTTACAAACGAAGGATTTATGCATACTCTACACACCAAGGTGAGCTCTGTCTGAGACAATTAGTCTCTTCTCCCAGCCTTTCAGACCTGTTCAGAGAATGGAAAAGACATCTGTGTGAGCACACTCTTAATTTACACGAGCGCGTTTCATGAGGCGTGCATGTACCTTTCTTCTCGTTTTTATCGCCCTCCTCAAACAAGCCAGGTAGATGTATGACCACTCCATTACCTAAAGGGTAAGAAGAAGGGGTATAAGTAGACCGCACTAATATTCTGCCACGATGCTGCCTCTGTAGAGCTGAAAGTTACCAATGAGTGATGTGCTTTTGGTGTTGATGATTCCACTGGGGAGAAGGTGGAAGTCATACTCCTTGCCATCCACGACCACTGTGTGTCCTGCATTGTTGCCCCCCTATGAATCAAAACAGGGTTAATATACTATCACCATATTGTTTTGATGAGTACGCCAGAAGGCCACCAGAGAAGGTTGAGCCAGGCGCGCACGTCCCGTCTTATATTTGCGAGACAGCGATAAGCCGCCCTCTTTTCCAATCCACCCGGCTTTTCCAGCACCTATTTTAACAGACTTGGCTTGGTGCAGGCGCACGGATCCCTGGCTAAGACCTGGCCTTCTCACATATCAAGCCACCCTGAGAATGTGACCTCGCTCTAGCCCGCTGGGCGGGGCTCTCAAGCCTCCAGAACACAGGGTGCTAGTCCTGTCAGTGGAGAAAGTACAAGTGCAACACACCAACTGTTGGCAGCTGTCCTGGTGCTGGAGTGACCTCTGATTTCTGACCACAGGGGGTCTGTGTCTTATGTAAGCAGGCTGATACTGACCTGTCTGGAGTTGTTTTTATTTTTGTGAATTTAGGGCATCTGAAATCCAGTCTTTCCCTCTATAAGCTCTCAGTTGAATGAACAAGTCAGCGCAACTTTAGGTTACAGTTTGGAGAAGACTAAACAGAGAAATCAAGCTTATAAATGGTGCTTAATTGGATTTTGGCACTTGGCACATTCAAGTTTAATGTCCACAATTCCCCTATTACGTAATTTAAATCAAAACCGAACATACTACAACAACATTAACTGTGCCCTTTATTCTGTTCCCGAATCATAGAGGTACAAGTGTGTCCACCCTGGCACCTGTTGCGCTCCACCAGACAGCCGCTAAATACCAGATACTATGAATCCAGAGGTAAAATGGCGCTAAAAAGGACAGGTAATCACGAATCCAAACATTTACCTGACATCTGCAGACGAGGTCGGCTTCCGTCGCCAACAAATCGACCACTTTTCCTTTGCCCTCGTCTCCCCACTGCGCACCGAGCACCACCGTCGCCTTGTTCCCGGCGTCGTTGCGCGATCGCTTCTGACCGGTCGCGGGGGGTTGATTCAGGTTCTTGTGGTCTTTCGCCGACCAGGTGAGCGACATGGTGGCGGTAGCTATAGTCTGTCCGTCTCGAGGAGACTAAACTGTCTCCAAGAGTGGCATTGCCATATCTGTAACTTCATAGCCGATGATGTCAGAGCCAGACGCGCAGGAGAAGTGCGTCGCTGCGCTCGGGCGAGTTGTCTCCAGGGCGAGAAAACACTCTCTCCACAACAGCCGCGGGGATGCATGACTGCAGATTCAATCCTGTAAAGCCTGTAACAGCATTTATTGTTTGAGAAGCGTTTCTAATTCATTCTGTTCGCCTCATTACCGCCATCTATGTGACTGATACAAAAAAACAAAACAAAAAACACACACAGCTCAACAGTAAATTCACTTTTATTAAAATATATTTAACAATAAAAGTTACAATCCATTAAATGATGTCTTTATATTTCCTGTTAGAGATCATCTGGATGATATATAAAGAAGTTTAAGACACGATTTTCAAGCAGTTTTGTTTTGAGGAGTAGAATTAAATATCTTGCACCGAACACTGCATCTTTCCCTCTCTAGGTGCTGAACAGTAAATCGAGCGTATGGCAAAAAAAAGCACATCCACTGCATATTACAACAAGTATACAAAACATAGAAAGCATATTCAACTTTTTTTTCTGAAATCAGAACCACTCATATACACAAAAGCTACAGCTCATTTACATAAAGTGACATGTTGTTGACACCCATGCTGTGGAGCCCTGGATGTTGTTTTTTTAAACTCTTGGTTCATCTTGAAAAACAAATCATGGCAAAAGGAAGACCTCTGCATCCTCCCCCAAGGAGTCATTATCCACGTAGTCTCGGAAAAATAAATTAAACTTCAGTCCTTCCAGTGCAGGACTGCTTTAACATTTTCTCTTTCCTCTCGATTTCCTTTTTCTGGAGTCACCTGCGGGAAACAGAGGCACAAATGAATACTCGGAATCGAGACGTATCCAAATAAATTACTTTAATAGCTTTTTAAAAACTTGTTTTTTTTTTTTAGTGGTAAAAACATCTTTAATGCATTTACATCACACACGGTATCTTTCACCAAAAAGTTAAGGTTAACAAAAGCACAGTTTACAAGAAGCACAGGAGACTGTTAGTAGGTTAAACAGTCCCAGTTGCAGATTTGGAGGCGCGGAGGGGGATGGACAAGAAAATATGGAAGGAGAGACATAAAAAAGTGACAGCTTTCATGAGAATAACTCAGTCCACGATGACTTCACAAAGACTCCACAGACTGCGAGGCTGTTTGAGATCAGAGAATTTACTGAAGAGAATTAATTTGCGGCACATAATCATACTTTCAGGATTAGTTTCCCCCTGGTTTGATGGATTAGAATCACGTCAATGACACATTGGTTAAGATTTGGGGCCTGATCACCACTCAATTGGAAGGGTGTTGGAAGTGAGAGCGAGTGTTAAAAGCCGGACAACATAGACAAATGGACTCCAGATTCCAGTTAGACCAACAGATGACGTGTTATTCGGGACAAAAAAAGCGTTGGCGGTGATTGAATTCATTAGGATGATTATTCCTGCTTACAGTTTTGCCATCCCACCGACTGGACCTACCTCACTGCAACACACAGCCTTTTTTATGTTTAGTGTGTCCTTTCCCACTGTTACCTTGTGTTTCAGAACGGAGAACAGAGCATTCAAACAAACTGGCCATATTTAAATCCATTCAATAAATCAATCTGCAAGTCAGGCGCAGCACACTGCAACACAGATACTCTTTAATTTAAAAAAATAAAAATAAAAAAATGCATGTGAGCATGCAAAAAATACTTATGAATACACACTAAAATAGCCCATACAGAAAATATAAAAAGTTAAATGCATTAAAAATAAAACGAATAAGGGTTTCCTTTTAAAACACGTGGAGAGTCTAGCATTCCAAACATAATCTTTATTGAAGTTAATGGATAGATTACCTTGATTACTCTTCTTTCTGTTTCGTTTAAAGAGGCTCGGCTGTTTCTTTGGTTTGGGCTCAAGAGACGGAGGCGCAGCTTCAGACACTGATGGCAGATCTTCTGACCGCAGTCCATCGGGGACGTCGTACCCCTCGATGCCCTCACTGAGTGTAGACACACTGCTTTTAGTGTCCGAATGTTTGAAACCCATGACCTCGTCTTGGTCGGGCGTTTTTACGATAATGTGTTGCCGCTCCTCCTGACCCTTCTCTCGTCCTACACTCTCTGTTAAATCTCTGCCTATTTTATCGAGGGTTTCACCTTTCCCACCTCCCTTTATATTGCTTTCACTGCTCTTTGGCACCTTGTCCGTATCAGGTAAAGGACTTTCCGTCATCTGAACATTCACGCTAATATCCGCTGGCTCCTCAGGCATCAGCTTCTCAGGTACCAGGCTGGGGGTGCCCTCCAACACGGCCTCTAGCAGGTCCGAATCAGAGAGGGAAGATGGGCTGAAGGCGCTGCTCTCAGTTGAATCCAATGAAAAGCCGTTTGTGGGGAGACATCGCCGGTGTTCTGCTTCAACCTGAGGCTGGGGTTGCGTTGGATCTGGCGAAGAAACTACAGGTGCCTCTGGGCGTTTCCCCTCCTGCAGCGACGCAGGTCTTCCCGGGGGTGCCTGCGTCGTTATGGCTGTTTCTCCTGGGAGTGTGCTGGGAGGTGCAGCTGGTCCGTCTTGCACCACACTCTGCAGAGCTGGTGGAGTCTCTTCGGATGGGCTGATGAAGCCATTCACTTCTCCTGTGATGGGCAGGTGACCCTCGGTGGTCTGCGGTTTGGTGGGAGCGGTAGTGGTGGCCATGTCTTCGACTTCTTCGTCTACAGGCTTCACATCGGATCCTGAGTGGGAGAAGTAGGTTATGTTGATGGTGAAGGTACATACATTTGGAAGATTATTTACCTTAAAAATGGGTCAATATTTCACAGCAAGTAAAAGCGCATGAAGATCGGCAAAGCAACTAAGCGATGGAGCTAGCATAGGTAGATGGCCAATGGGTGTAAAAGCACAAATCAAGGAGCCTAGATAAAGCAGCGAAGCCGTGTTGAGGCTCAGGAGCGGAGCTAGGAACTGCAGATGGGGGCCGTAGTCTCTTGTCCTTACCAGACGGGCAGGTATCCCTACGCTTTTCACTAGAAGGGGAGCTTTCCAAATCGCACCTTGGTCTGGTCTTTCTTAGGCTGAAACCTTTCCTGATATCCGCCAGGAGGTGGTCGATGATGCAGCCGTCGTTCTGTGGCACAAAGCCTTTCTTGACTGGCAAGGGAGAGGTAAGAAAAGAGGTTTTAAAATACAGGACGGTCAAATTACATTGTGGTTAGGAAATTGCAGTGACAGGGAAAGAAAAAGTGGGCTCTTTACAGCTTACTTATTTTTCCGTTCTCTCCCTTCTGTCTCTTAGACTCTTCCTCTGCCAGCTGCTTCTTTCTCTTCTCAGCCTTGGCCGCCTGCTCTCTTCTGGTTTTGTTTTCCTGTTAGCGTCAAAGTCAGGATGTCACTCACTGCCAAGCACACAGTGTACGTAGCAATTTGTCTTTGTATCATCTGAGCAGAGACATAATTACATCTTTCAGTTTTTACACAATGATACCCATGTTCTGAAGAAATGCTACCCTCGTACCACAGAGTACTGAACCACGACAAAGCACCCTCCCTGACCTTTAGTGCCTTGATGAAAAGTCCTCGGAAAGTCTTGATGGTTCCGAAGAGTTCCTCTAGCGACAGCTTATTGGCGTCTTCGCACAAGTAGACGGCCAGCTCGCTCTTCTTCTTCTCCATTGCAGTGAACCTTTCACTCAACGCTCGACATGCCTCCAGACTTTCCTGCAGCAGAGAAAATGGAAGAGTTTTTAACAAAAACACGTATTGACTTCTCAAACATCGGCCCCATTTGTTGGCAAAGCAGATACTCTCGTCTTACCTCAAGAACCTTGGCGTATTGCTCCTTCAGCTCATCCTCAGAGTTGGAGACCTTCTTGGCTGTCTCACCGAGTCGTTTCAGTAAGGCGCTGGCTTCTGACTGCACAGAGTCCAGATTAACTCTGAGGACAAAGTGTAAGACCTCTGGTTACATGTCTGTTACAGGTGCTCTGAGGACCAATTAAAAAGCTGAACTAGATGTAAAAGGTTTCTATACCCTGCTGCTTTTTCACAGATCTCTATATCATCCGGCAGCTCCAGCAGCTCCGGGTGGTTCGCCTCTGCTTCCTTTACGAAACAAGCCACACAGAGCGTAATTAAAGAGGTTATAATGAAGAGGAAAAAATATAAAGTTATGGTGGCTCTGAGCCAGTTCGTGTACCTCCAGGATGTGATGAAGCAGCGTAATGCGGCCCTTGTTGGCCTTGGTTTCTGTGAGCTTGAGCAGAGAGCTGATCTTGAACCCCTCGGCGTTCCCCGTGTGACTCCCCTGGAAGTAGACGGATGATTAAAAATGCAAGCTCCGTCTAAATGTCAGCAGAGGTGGAAAAATACACGAGAACGAAGAGGTCCTTACGTAGTTGAGAAAATTGCCGACGTCTAGGATGAGCCTGCAGAAGCTGGGCATGAGCGTGCTCATTTTGAGGGCTGGGAAATGTGTTGCAACGTGTTAGTTTGATGAAATATAATTCATATGCTGATTCATATGAGCTAAAAGGCGTAGAGTTTACGTACACTGGCAGGCCTCCTCCACCAGCTTGACTTTAGGTTTGAGCATATCCAGCACTGATGAAGTCTCCTCACACAGCAACATGCATTCAATTCTCAGCTGATAACTGGGGAGACAAGCCAGAATGCAAAGTAAATAAGGAGCCAAGTATGATGTATACATGGTGCACGCTCATGATTACCAGTTCAACCAGTGCTGGAGGAAAATAAGTTACCATGGCACGGTGAGGAGGGAGGTGTAGAAGCGGTCAACATTAGCCAGCTTCTCCTTTTCTCCTTGGAAAGACTTCAAATTTTCAATCTGAATAAAAAACACGACGGTGAGTCACACCTGCCATTTTAAAGTGGGCCCTTAACGACAGATATGTGCGCAAAAAAGTCTGGAACATAGTACAAACCTCATGCTTCTCTGGTAGGAGCTTTAAAAGCTGCTTTAGCACTTCGACATCAAACCTAGAGCGGTCCCCGCTCTGTATCATGGCTACAAAGTCCTCATTTTTGCTGAACAGAGAAATGAGAGGGATTGAGCTCAACAAATGGCGAAAATATATGTAAAAAAAATAAATAATGTGTCATATCTTACCATTTGAACTGCTTTAGGAATATGTTCAAATTCAAGTTTTTCTTTGGATCAATGAAAGTAATCTATATTTAGAAAAAAAAAAAAGAAAAAAAAAGAGCAGCACATTGAATATTCAGCTTTGATAATCAGGTGCGTTTGTTCTGAGGGCTGCAGCTCAGAGGAGCCGTGTCGAGTGTTGACCAGGCGCACCTCTTTAGGCTCCTTCTTGACAGGAGCAGCTGCCCCCTTGTCTTTGTGCTCAGTCACCGGGAGACAGAACAGCTGCTCGATACTGCTGTAGTTCGGCTCCCGAGGAGGAGGCTCTTTCTGTACCGAGGCCCACATGGAGTGACCATCTGCGTGAGGAAGAGAGGGGACTGTCACGAGCTCGTGTGGCACCATTTTGTACCAACAACACACCGCGACTGAAACTCATTTGACGTTAAACACGGGGGAATCCTCTACAACACCTCTCCAGTTTCATCTTGTTCATGCAGTTGATTGTTTGAGATTTACTGTGTAGACGTCACTGTAGGCCTACAAGCATTATTGTGACATCACAGATAGTTTGGATCCAATCCTGGTCCAATATTCAGTGTACACGAGTGATGCATGTTGAAACCTGAAGGATCCAGTGCACACACACTGAGAATGGACTATACAGCGAGTGAGGAGACATCTTGTTTCCAGCAGCTAAACTTTGGAAACTAAGAAATCATGACATATTCATAAATCCTGGAATTTTGAGCTCATTTTAACGATTTTGAAGAAGATAATAGAACTTTTCTGTGGGAAAAAAAACATATCAAACACAAATTATTATCCCAAGGAGTGATTTATACACATCCTAAAACAAGGGCAATGGGGATCTTTAAATAATAACCAAATCTGGAATAACAGTCCATTTGGTTTATATGAGTTATAACTCCCATCAACCATTCTCTTCAGGGGAATTTCCCATAATCCTGTTCCATTTCAACACATGAAATGGCCTGAGGGGTCACTATTATCTTGACGGATGGAAACTTTCTAACATTTAAATTTTTATGTCGTAGTATACATCAAAGTTGGCTCTTAAAATATGATTCAGCCAGGACTTGCTCCATAAAAGATAAAAGACAGACTTTCATTAAAATAATTTGCTACCTCACAGGAATGTTTTATCCACTCACCAGTAACAGAGCGGAGTTTCTGCCAGTTGAGTTTCTTCATCCTCAGGGTGGGGCATCGGTTTGCCTTTATGGGTGCACCGCACCCAAGGACCTGGCTAGTTGTAGCCACTATCATGCCTGGGGGAGGAGGAGGTGGAGGTGGCATGCCAGGCAAAGGAGGTGGCGGCGGAGGTCCGCCACCCATCCCTGGCAAGGGTGGCGGAGGCGGCGGCGGTGCCATGCCTGGACCGCAGGGCAGTGGTGGTGGTGGAGGCGGCATTCCAGGCAAGGGTGGGGGTGGTGGGGGTCCACTGAACCCCCCAGGTAGCGGTGGAGGAGGCGGAGGAGGAGGTGGAGGTGGGCACTGGTTAGTCATACTAGGTGGTAGAGGAGGAGGAGGTGGGGGTGGAGGGGGTGGTGGAGGAGCGGCACACAGCGGCTTCGGAGAGCATGTGGCGTCTGACTTGTCTTTGTCCTGGTGGTCCGGGTCGGTCTGCACCGCCTTGTCCACTTTGGCCAGAAGCCCGTCCACTTCATGATGACCCTCATGGCCTTTGGAGAACATCAGCCGCTGCATGATCTTCTCAGATGACTCCATTTGAGCTAGAGCGCAAATCCAAACAAACACACACACGCACACCCACACACGAACCTCATTTGTAACAGTGTTTATCACTAAAACAAAAGCTCTCAGCCGTCCTGTCAGCAGCTGCCTCTATTTCATCGCTACGACCTGTTTTTCCTGGATAATCACTCCCTCTCATGCACAAATTACACAGGACACCATTATCTGGCCATTAGCCCCTTCAGAGTGTTGACCTAACGTGAATATATTGTTGCCTTGCTGACTCACAGTCCTGGGCCAGCAGTATGGCTCTGTTAGTGATGGCCTCCAGAGCCAGCCAGATATCAGAGCGGCCTGGCCCGAGCACCAACAACGTCTGCAGGATGGACAGCAGCTGGAGGGAGGCTGGCGAGCTGCTCACCTGCGCAAAACAACACATGCATACGCACACGTCAGGAGGGCTAACCATGGTCACAAAAACTTAAACTGTGTTAATCAGAGGCATTTCATTTACAGTAAGGCTTCTGTAACATTGACTCGGTCAGTCTCCTATCCAACAAATGATCTTAGTAGGACATGATGAAGCCAATCACACCTTGTTAAAAAGCGTAGTGAAAACCTCCAGGTGATTACTCATGTCAATGCCCCCGTAGACCCGCAGCAGCTCCTCCTCATCTTCAGCCATTGCCTCTTCAAAAGCCTCACACTGAATGATCAAGTCTTCATCCTCCTGCTCCCTGCACACCACCCACAAACACATCACTGATGGGGCACACTTCATCACATTTAAATGCCACACACAATTTTGTAAAAAGCATCGGTGAGGGCCTTTGCAAAAAATGACTGTCATTAATGGATGCAAATTGCGTGCGTCTTTTCCTAGACGCGCAGGTTACTTGATTACCGAGACTGCAATGAGTGTGAACTTTGGAAATAACCATTAAAACTTGAATTGTCACATGAAATCTGCTTTTGAGTTTAAGCAAGTGACAAAATGAGACATGAACAAACAGACAAACAGGAAGGCTCACCTTAACTTTGGCAGAATATCAAGTAACTGAAGCCCTGCAAGACAACAAGGAAACACAGCTCTGAGTGTCACAGCGCTCAATTATCAGTTTTCATTTTAAAGAAAAGTCTATCTTAAATAGGTGTCACGCATCTCTCCATAGTGCCATATGTTAGTTTTCTGGGGGAAATGGCAGGAAGTCACAGGTGAGCAATCAGACAGAAGAGGAGTGGCCAAACAAATGGCTGATTGGTGGTGGCTGGCACTGCGAGGATTTGAAGAGGATTTTCAGAGCTGCAACAGTCCGATATTGTCACAACAAGTATCATATTGCGAATAATATGGCAGATATTGCGCTTGCAATCCGACTCACGATCAGTTCAAATGACCATTTTTCGCAAAAACTATTAAAATCATGACGATGTGACACTTGTTGTTGCTCTACTGGCCCAAACAAACTTATTTTATTTGTCTGGAAAACGGAATTTGTAGCTATCTCTGCAGCAGTACGGTACTTTACCATAAGGGTGTTTTGTGACACGTTTTAAACAATATCAGAAAAACTGCAGCTTCCTGCGATTTGCACATAACCATGCTGCAATTTTCACAAACACTTTGATTAGCTGTGAAGCTGCAAATATGCCATATTCATCAAACTATCTCAACTGTGGCAATTTTTAGGCACTGCTAAACACTGATGCCTTAGAATAAAAAAGGTCCTCAATCCGAGGTTAATCCTGTCCACAACCCGTAAGAGAGAACAAGGCACTATTGAAAACAGACGCATGAATAATTTCATTCACTCGCTTCCTCACAAACACATCACCGAAATCACATTAGGTCAGTGTGATTCAATCAGTGTGCAAGAGTGACGGCATGTTTCCTCGAACTGTAACTAAAACTAAAACTCAAAGACACTGGTTACTGTGTGAAATGCATGAATACACAATGCTTTATCCACTTGAGGCTCGCTCAGTTCTCGGGCATTTTGTCAAAGTGAGAATGAGGCCGTCAGACCTATTCTTAGACGGACCCAGTGACAGAGATGTTTGTAATAGAGCTCCTGCTGATGGCCTGCTTTCCTCCCTGCCTGCACACTTCCAGCGCTCTGTTTACCACAGTTTGACCTTACTCATGATGAGACTCCAGACTCCCTGATTCATTTTTCAGCAGCAGCAGATGACAGAACCCACCGATAAACTCCTTCCTGGTCTTATCTCTCCGCCGGAGGTCATCTGTCCCGAAGATGATGGCGTTGATGACACTGAGGAGCGTGACCATGTACGGGACGTTATCAGTGGCCTGCAGCTCGTTCATGATCACGCTGAAGCGATACTGCCGTGTCTTCACGCCCTGAAGGAGAAATCAAAGTTAGTGCAAGTGAACGCCTTAGTATCATTGAGAAAGACAGGGATTCTACAGAATTGTATACTTGACACTGACCACTAGATGGCACTGTTACGGTATACATTTCACTCAGAGTGATGATGAGGGGGATCATCTGAGGTAAATCCCACCACAGCTCAAAAACAAGACACTAGACAATCGACACACTCTCACATCTACTTGCCTTGTAGTGGTCCAAGGCATCCAGTGCCAGGCGATGGCCGTCCGTGGAGAACATGCTGAGGGCGGCGAGCAGCTCAAACACTTGCTTCTTCACCATGGTGTTGGAAGTGTCCAAAGCTGTGGAGCATCAGGATAACACACATCAGCACAGACAGAGCGCTGGGGTTTCCAATCTGTTTTCTCGTAAAGAAAAGCCCCCATCTCTGCTCATTCCCCCTCTGTGTCTTGAGCCAAGTATAATGCTTTGTTTCACTTCCATTTAGGTAGCTCGACTTGGACCTTGCCCCCTTAAAAGATGCGGCGCTGTACAGAAGATAAACATGTGTTTGTGCGCGTGTGAAGGCGGGGAAATCCAATATTCACAACAAGACTGTGACATGGAATTTTTAGGGATCTCCCAAAGTAGCTCTGGATGACTCATATGTGTATAGAGCTGAGTCCACGACTGGGAAATTCAGCACAGCAAGGTGAGTCACAGAGAACCATCTAATCAGCTGAGTTATGACCAGTGTAAAGAGCCCTGTTAACAGTTTCTGTACTTAATATACAAGTAAATGGTGTTCTGCCCTCTATAACGTACAATATATGTATCAGAATCAGACAATAGGCCATGTTAATGTAAGATGTGCTATGTGTAAATGTATTTTATTGTATAATAATTCTGACTGATGTGTGTTTTGCCCTGTTAGATTTGTGCTACACTAGTCTCTCCTTCTATAGGGCAATTTGAGCCTGTTCCTTTAAAGGATATGTTCACCCACATATAAAAATTCTGTCATTTTCTCCAAACCAATGGAAAGCTGTCCACAAAACATATCTGGAGCCTCACCCCAAAACATTGCTGTAGCATTCTCCGAAACAACTAAAGTAGATGGGGACTTGTTTCAAATAAAAAAACAAAAAACAAAACATAAAACGGCTCCATACAGCTTGTTCCCACATCACACAGGACAATATGTATGGAGCCATTATAATGTTTTGCTGTGACGCTCCAGAAATATTTTGTAGACTACGACACTTCACCGGACTTCCCATCGTCATGGGGGTGAGTAGATAACGACTGAACAAATTCTCATTTTTGAGGTGGACTTATCCTTTGAGTGCAGTATGTAACTTCAGCTTCAACCCCAGCAAGATGTGGTGCCACATTTTTTCCCCTATGATTCATCGTTGGACAGCCAATCAAGGGTAGTTATTAGCTGCCAGAAGTGAATGTAGAAAGTGGACATGGTAGACCACATGATTCAGAATCATTTACAGAAGTGGTTAGGACGGATTTTTATAACTTCCCTTTTCAACCAATTTCACAGTTTCACAAATGAATAAACAGGTGGATGTATATATATTCCGGCTCAATGATTTCCTATACTTAAAATATTATCTTGTGTAGGATGTGGTCAACCTTGGGAGAGCTTCCGAATGTATCCCTCATTCTCTATAATGAAGTGGATCCCTGCCGAGGAGTTCATGACAGCCCGCACGCAGCTGACGCAGGTGAGCTGCAGAAGGGCGTCAGCGATGCGGGAGCATCCCCGCCCCGACAGCCGGTCCAGGGCCTCCAGGAGGAGATCCAGCCCACTCAGCTCCAGGAACTGAACCATCCATGTCTGGTCGCTGCCCTCCAGGCGGCGCTTTAGTCCCGAGTAGTTAACCACGGTGGGGACTTGCAGCAGCCTGATGCACAGCTCTGGATCAGCGCTCTCCAGGTTCGCCTCCTGCTGAGTGTCTGAGTCCTGCGAGGAGCCCAGGCGACCCCTGACTGCCGCCCACTTCTTTTTTCCATCTGGCTTCCCTGACATAATGGCTGTGGAGGAGAGAAGGTAAACACATTTTTGTCCGTGTTAAAGGGAGGCAATTTTCACTTCAACTTTTTTCAGAGGTCGCTGAATTTGGCTGTTTTCTGACCCACTGACGTCTGCGTGCTGTCCAATGATTTCATCCAGTACACAGTGTCGTCAGTGCTATCCAGGCGAGAGGATGCAGGCCAAAACAAGGCCTTATCAGAAAGGAAAACAGAATAGGAAACGACAACACTGCACTTCTGCGGATGGCTAAAAGATATGTCAGCAGTCCAGTCATCACCAGCTCTGCCAAACATTCCTTCTTAATCCTGCTTGAAAGAAAGAGACGCACGTTGGCTCGTCCAAATTCTCTGCACAGCCAGGCCCAGTGTTGTTTGGACGGTGCACACCACAAATTACTACATAAATAAATGTGTTTGCAGGCTAATTACTGATATATAAACATTGGAAAGTATGCACAATGCCCAAACGTGAAACACTGACATGAATGCCCACATTGATCCAACAAGTGCCCTTCTCTTGCCAAACCCCCACAACAGTCGGGCTCTTGTGGCAACCTGTCTCACCCGGTCTTCTCAAAAACTCTCCACCGCAATGCATGCAACCAGTATAAACATGTTCCCACACTCTAATAAAATCAACAGGATAGGGGTTTCGGGCCATAAAAGGCTAAAACTTTACCAAAGTCTAAAAATACTTGGTCTCTGAGCTGCTGATATTAGGTGGACCGGCATAAATGAACGGCATGACTGGTCTTTCTGTCTCCAGCTCTGTCCTGTTTCGCACTTGGCACATATAACATATACAGATGAGAAGCTGAGTGATGAGCATGAACAAACACAATGCACTGCGATAAAAAAAAAGAAAAAAAGAAAAAGAAAAGGTCACTCGGTCAGCCAGCCTGGGAGGACTAATCGCTCTCTATTTGACCACGATTTTCGCTTTTTCGTCGCTGCCTTGCTCGGAGCGCTCGGAACGCTGTAAACTGAGGAGGAACAGAAGTAGTGACTTGTGAAAAAAATCTGGCAAATTGGACTTGCGTTCACTCTGCGGAGTCAAGGTAAAATGAGGCGCTTTTTTTTTCCCTTTTCTCACATATTCTGGCAAGACATTCGTCAGCTCTGACTGCAGCATTTCAGTCCTGCTGCCAGTGTGAGAGTGTTACCGTGGCAGCAGGCAGGCAGACAATGGTGTTTTTTTTTTTTTTTTTTTTTTTTACAATAGGCCTCCTCAGTTCTCTTCAAAGGGGTGCGTTCATTAGCCACAAAACGGGTGGATTGCTCCCTGCCCCCGTTTTTAAGGCTAATAAGAGTTGTGTCGGCCAGGCAAACACTACTGAAACACACTCTGATTCAGGAGAACATTGTGCTTTCCTGTCGGCGTGAGTCGGGAACAAAAGTTGCAAGTCGGTGCTTGTGATCTGGTGATTTTTCACAGGCAGGAACACTTGCGAAACTGCTCGGGTTCACTTAAAGTCGCTGAGATTTCTTGTGAAATGGGTTTACTTCCCGCAAAACGCCATGGTTATGACTATGACACCTCAAAGGAAACGGAGTGTGTGTGCGTGTGTGTGGGTGTGTGTTTATGTCATGTGTGCTGACTCCACAGCTCAGGAACTTTGCAGAGAGGAAGGAAAGGAGTTTTCCGGGACAAGCAACTTGGCTCCAGATAAACTGGTGTGACAGCTCATGTTCCTCTTTTATAAAAATTTCAGTTCCATTCCAAAGGATGCTGCTCACATGCACAAACATCTGGGTTTACACATCGGGCCACTTAAAAGATCTCCTGCGACAGAATACAAAAAAAAAAAAAAAAAAAAAAATATCCATTTAGGCTACATATCCTTTTGTGAGCTCCTCGAATATCGCCAACTTTAAATCGCCGACCTTGTCTGCCAGAGCTCCCACATGTACCGCTAATAGCAGGCTGATTCACTGCACACAGGACGAGCCTACTCATCTGTCCTCTGGTTGAGCTGCCCACGCAGCAGCCCACTGCTACTGTACAGCATCGACACTCAGGAGCACGCAGAAACATTTCCACCTCTTTATTTCCTCTTGGACATATGTAAAGCTCACGCAGGAGAATTTTTTTTTTTCCGTTTCTTTTGCTACAACTGTTCTGGGCACGTCAAGAGCGACAAATGAGCAAACAGAGTAGGCTAATTGATTTGTGTGGGGGGGGGGGGGGAATTAATCAAATCTCATGGACTACTGAATACATTTTTCTCTCAAGTTCCATATGAGTATTATAATCAGCTTCTTTTAAATTAGATTTGCACCTCTTGAGCACTGGAATGGATGGTGGAATTCGTGGTGCCCGCTGGAAAAACACACATTAACACATGGAACATATGTCGCATGTAGATTGCATGATTACACACCATTATTCGGGCTGTGTCTGAGCTGTCTAGCAGCATTTTGCAGGATGATTGTTACTCCTGAACACATCTGGATCACATTTACTTCATATCCTAACCTGCCTTCCTCCTCCTCGTCCTCCCTTCTCTGCTATTCAAGGGAGTGGACCGACATGCCTGCAAAAGTCCATAAGCACATTCTGGAAGTTGGGAAGCATCTTTCAGTTGGAGTTTAGTTTCCTTTGCTGATTTCCCAGCAGCTGGCGTATTGATTTGCAAAAAAAGACAAAAACAAAAAAAAAACAACCAAAAAACCAAACCAAAACAAACATAGATTACAGACTATATGCTCCAACACTCGAAACTGGAACCCTCAGTTCAAGTGGATTTTTGGCAACACTGTGTTTTTTTTTTTAAGTATGTGTGTGTTTTTCATCGCAGCCTTCTTCCTCGTCATTCTGTCCAAGGCAAAGAAGGTTTAGAGGGAACAGCCGCTCACCACATACCAGGATGGCTCGACAAGACTGTGACACAAGAGGGGAAAAAACGGCTGGTTTGTCAATCTGCGTTATGCAAGATGCCACATTATGCTCAAAATCGGACCCAAACAGCGGCATATAGGCTAACGGTGCAACATCATCATCACGCACGCACACGCACACACACACACACACACACACACACACACACATACCAGGGCACATAACGGGACCCGTCATCTGCATTGTTGCGAGTGAAAAAAACAACCAGGATAACAAAAACCATAAGGCGCGTTACTTTGGCTACATCACATGTCACAGCTCTGCGCACTGTTGCATCGTTGTGAAATCAACAACGAGCTGAGTGCGATGCCTTACCTGGTTTTATTCCATTGATAAGCACTTGAAGAATCGCGTCCTCCGGTGTGACTCAGACTGGTATCGGGGCAGCGCTCTGCATTCATCCAGAGTCAGACAGCCTTCGTTCGGACAAAAAAACCACACATGCCCCCCTGGAGATCTCGGCACTGTGCTGCAGGGCAAACGCCGTGTGGTATGCGGATGGCACCGCTTTCAAATCGCCACGGCCCCCTCAGCTTCCACTTACTTGTGAGACTGGGGACGTCAATGCGGGAGGTTAGAGAGCTCACACATCCGGTCAGTGCCTTCAGAATAAAATGTGCGCACGGAGGAGCGCGGTTCCCATGTGGCAACAAGATTCAGCCGAGAAAAGAAAGAGCTGCAGACACTCCACACGATTAAATGAATACAATTAAATGCTGCTTATGTAATGCGAAATCGTGTCTCTATGATGAAAAAAGGAAAACAAGATATCACTCATGATAGAACAACACCCTCGATCTAACAAAAGCAACGCTAATGTTAATGGAGCATTATGCAGTTTTTGGGATTTTTTTTTTTAATGCTTAACAAATTAAATTAACAACCAATCTCTGTTTTCTTCACTAAATAAACTGAATAAATAAGCACATTTTCTTTTTTATATTTGGCGGACCCTGCCACCTTACCATCTTCAAACAGTGCTCCAAGGACTATATTTCCCTTTGAGAACAGCTTGTTTATTCAGTTATGGAAAAAAATCAAAAATGTCGTATGTATTATTAGTATTATATTATTATACTATTATTATTATTATTATTATTTGTATTATTACCTCATTGATATAGTTAGTCTTAAAATTCTGGGTTTGATTTTCTTCTCCAAAACTGGTGGGAAAAAAAAAATATATATATATATTGAACACCTCAAATTATCTAAACATACACAAAATAGCTATCATAAACAGAGAACTTACAGAAAATGTTCCAGCCACTTTATATAGATAGACATTTAAAGATTTATTTAAAGATTCCTTTCCATATCTTGCTTATATAGATTAACTATGTCAAGGTCAGTTAAACGAGCTGCAACCGGGATGTATCTAATGGGCTCACTACTACTAGCAAACCATTAAATGGAGGGACAACTTGAACCATAGCAGATTTTATTCAGGTATTTCCCATTGCATGTGTTCACACTCAAAAGGGTGTTTCTTTGGTTTTATTTTGAAGGCAGAATGGCCTGATTTCCGTCAGAGAATGTGCCTGACTTTGTCTGGCTTGAAGCTGTTTGTGATGCTGAATGCAGCCAGTGGTTGGGGCCCTCCTCCCACTCACACACTCCCCATCCCGTCCACTGGATCCGACCTCAGGGCAGGCAGACAGCCACTGCTGGAGGAAAGGGAACTTCCTTTCGAGTTAGTCAGTGACTTTTGAAAGCAAATCTACAGGTTGTATGTCACAGACCGTCAGCCGTGGACTTTAATACAATCTTCAGTTAATGTGGTTTTATCTGATAACTTGAAGACACAATGTCCAGCCAGGGCCATGCAACCTTGTGGGGCTTTGCTTCAGCATTTTTGGACACAACGTTACACTTTTGGTTATCTATGTTCTTTCTCTCAGTGCACTGGCACAACTTCAAATCATTTTGATCAGAATCCAGGATCCAGATTTCCTCTGAAGACACCCTTTAGCTTGCGAATGGCAGCCACACAGCCATTGTATTTGTCGCTATGCTTTGGGTCCCCTTAGGCAGAGTGTCATCACCATGAGATGTCTTGTTGATCTAAAGGACACAGGCTTCTGTCAGGAAGACCACTGAGAAATCAGCAGCGAGTGCTCTCAAGTTACAACAAGCAAATAACATACAGCAGAGCTGCGTTTTCAGCCTGCCCCAATGAAAATAATGGTTACCCGACAAACCACTTTGTTTAAACTGAGCAACAAAAGCCATTGAGCAAATATTACGTGCTCATAATGAACACAGGTCAATAATTCTCTCGCTGAGCTAGTTGAGCAGGATCATGAAACCCACCAGTTGGAAAATGAACTCCTTATATCAAAGTCAGTGGCATTGTCATGTTTGCTTCTATTGTTCTGTATACATGTTTACACAAGTGATTTTCCTCTAGGATTCCTTCAGGAACAAACTGACTTTTAACCTGCTAGCCCTGCTGCACAGCCTTCTACCTTTTGGGCTTCTATGGTGATGAATCACGTGTTTGTCAATTGGCATCCTGGAAGGACACAAAGGTCACCACATGTGACATGATGTACTGAACGTGCTAAGCTCTCTAGGAGGCAGCTCTTCAGGATGAACATCCTGAGAGCAGATAATCTTTTTGAACAGCCTGAGCGAACAGAGTATCTCCAACCAGTTTGCAAATAACACGTAGCTCTCGTAACCTTTAATACGCCATCTTAATTTTGGAAAGGGAGAGTTGCTCTCAGACATGTCAGGACGTGTTCCTGAAAGGCTGCAACAATGGATTATCTTTGTTCTGTGTTATCATTAAGCCACACAAAGAGCCATATCCGTTAAAGAAAAACACACTAGCTCCTCTCTTTAGGAAAGTTCATTGGGTTATTACATAGAAATGTATTCTATACAAATACTGTAATTATCGTCTCAGGTACCGCTACGTAAGACGCCAGATGTTGATATGCTTTTTGGCCAGACTGGCCAGCTGTTTGTTCACCACAGCTGTGTAGTGATAACTCTAATCAGAACAGAAGTTTTCTGATATTTTGGTCATGATCCTTATTCAAACAAAATAAATATAATAATTAGTATTCAACTAATACAATACTTCACCCAAATGGAGAACCTCAGGTATATATCAATTACCCCACAAGAATCCATGGATCCCAGTTTTGGACACCACACCGGCTGACAACCTGAAACGAACCAAAAGCCATAATCATACCAACAGTTGCATTGATTTTTCTGTTTGCATTTTACATTTTACATGATACAAGGTATCTGATACAAGGTATCAAATGACTTGAAGGTGGGATGAGTGATTCTGGAGAAAGACAGCTGACTCTGAAGTGTAATTTCCCAGGTTGTCAAATAGCCTACTGACAACCTGCGAATGAGACTCAACAATCAAGACTTGCTCACCCCACCTTTAAGCTCTGCACCAGGATCCAAATGTCAACAAAGGTGGAGCCCTGGCTGCCCAAAATAAAAACACAAAATGTAAACCTGTTATGAGTCCAGTATATAAAGCTAATATTGACTCATCCCAGATCTAGAAGTACGTGTGCTGGCATAATTGCCTACTTATAATAATAGTACTTAGATAGGAAAAAGAGCTTGAGGCAATTTTAGAGACAGTGTTGTTGCTACATTTGTCCACTAGAGAGCACTCTATACTCACAACAACTCAGCAAAATGCATTGCAACTGAGCAAATACATTTATTTTCCAAATGTAAGATATCTCAATTCTGTCATATACATATTTGAAGGTACTTTGATCGTTAGGTTTGTTAATGTACATGTGTTTATATGAAATGATAATGTAGGCAAAAACCTAAATCTTAATTGTGATTATTTGATAACATCCTCAAAATTCCACATTATCATAATAGTGTGAATTATGTTTGCTGACATTAAACAAAAAGTGAATAGGAAAAAATGTCTGATAAAAAAATATTCTCTATTATCTTTTTAACTATGGGCATGATTTAGCTCAAATTAATTTGGTACAAAAACAAACAAAAGGAACAATCAGCCAAAACCTGAATGATATGCTGTAAGACCATTTCAAAGGTAGAATAAACTTGAAAATTAAATTAGCCTTACTGTGCAGTGAAGAATTGCTGAGACGCCTGAGAGAACAGAGGAACAAAAACTACATCTCCCACGATGCAGTGCGCAAGTTGAAAGGTCGAAGACGTCAAACTCATGCTGCCAGAACAACAACAAACCATTGAATAAGCTAAACGTTAACTTTGCGTTTACTTTTTGTATTTTTTTGTGTGGGTGCTGTAGCTTATTGTCGGCAGACATGTCTGGAAAGGCCAAGAAAATCCTAGAGATGGACCTGTATGGTTTACTCGGAATTGAAATCACCGCTACATCGAAAGAGGTTTGTAAATGGGCTAGCTGTTAAGCTAATAGCTTTTAGTTAGCCGGTCTTGTTCTTACGCACATGCCAGGCTTGATAATGTTGCTTTAGCAGAAAGTCCATCCGACTTTTAGTATATGTATGTATTAAAGAGCAGTTGTGTGTGTATATGGAGTGACTGTACGTGTGTGGGGGCAATATTGTTTGCAGGCAGAAGGCCATATTAGCTTGCTACCACAGTATGAAGCTTGAAGAGATGTATGTATTTGTGCCTAATGTGCGTGTATTGTAGCGACAAGTGGCAGGTAAGTAAAGCGAGGACTCGTGTATGTGGTTCAGTGAGATCCTAATGAGTATAACAGACAGACAAACCGGCTAATGCCTGAATCATAAAGGTGTGGTACCCCAAAAAGACCACTGAGTGGCGACGCTGCATCAATTAAGTCCTGGTATGTGTAAGTCTAAAAGTCTAGGGCCACAACTCAAGGTAACTTTTATTTTAACCATCAGTTAACCTGTCAGTCTGTCTGTCTGGTATTACTTGGAATAAGTGAATAAATTCAAAAAACGTAAATATGTGAAAAATGCCTGCTTACAGAGCTCAATGAGATGTCATCACATTGCCTGCTTTGTCAAGTTACAATAATGTAAAAAGGAGACAAGCACTAAATAATCTTAATGTACAAGCTAAAATAGAATAAAAAAAACTCTATAGCTTTGAGTGTGCTAACTCAATGTATATTATTATCATGTAGTGGTAATATGTGGTATTATGTGATGAGCCCCGGAAAGTTAATCATTTTGGGGCAGAAAATGCTGGAGCATACTATGAACAGAATTTTTCCCTGAATGACATTTTGTGCCTATATGGATATTGAATCAGCTCTGGGATGGTCCCCCGGCTCTCTTCTTCTTTTGCCAGTCCAGAGTGGTTCACTATGATATCCTGAATCCAGCCTTTTCCTCACCACCACCTCTCTTCGCTGTTTCCAGCATCTCTAATCCACAGGCCTGAAGGGAAATTAAGATCGCTGCCAAAACGAGGGAGGAAGTTAATTTCTTAATTGGATTTCAAAGTCCTGTCCGCCCCAGTGGATTATCTCGGAGGAAATTAGCGGTTGTGGGTTGGGTAGAATTGAGACCCCACAATGCAGCAGGCTGGTCTGTGAGGTCTGTTGATGGTCGAGAGAGATAGTGATGGTTTGTGTGTGTGCGTGTGTGTGCAGTGCATTGAGTCTGGAGGGACTCGAAAATCAATCAAGTGTGTGAAGACAGATGTCATCAAATGGTCTGCCTTTCCCAGTTGTTCGCTCCGCTGCTCGATCACCACCATCGGGCATGTTGTTTATCACAGAGAGGGAGGAAGAAGCTCATCCCAAAGCCTGTTTATGTGGGCTTTAGCCACAGCTTGTAAAACATTGCCTTGACGTAGAAAACCTGCATCCTGCATCTCCTCCTGGTTCTATTTAGCATCTCTTTCTGTTATCAATGCTGATGTCCTTCTTCTGAGATCGACTGTCTGATAAATGCTAGGGAAACTGGCATGTCAGGCTCTGTGATTTAATGACTATGGATGAGTTGGGTTTGCTTTATCCCTTCAGTGCTCAGGGGGGTGGTTGCTGAGGGCTAGCCACGATTTAAAGAGTTATGCTCATGCATATCAGCAGGGATTAGGTAATAATTGACTCAGTGTGTGTTTTACCTACCACAGATTGCTTGGTGAAACTATGTCATCAGCCAAGACCACACAACAGCTCTTGTGGTTCATTCAGCTACTTAAATTGTAGTGTACCTGATGTGCTGTATTGTACGTGCCAACTACAAGCTTGGGTGATGAACTATCACACAGAGCATCCAAGGAGAGTAATGGCGCATTGAAAGCTCAGTGCCCCCATTGATGAGTTTTGAGTGTCTGCTTGATCGGGGCAGGTAGACTATGATTGTTATTACATTATACGCTCAGGGGTGTAGAAGTGATGCAACCTGTGGTCAGCGGGTGTGTTAAATCGGCAAACATCAGACAACATTGTCCAGATGTTTAATGGATTGATGATTTAAAACAAAACCTGAATGAACTATTGTTAGTTAGTAGGGGTGGTTTTGATTTAAGGCAATCAATTCGATATTCTGGCACCAAATATCAATATTTTCTATTAGAACTGCCAGTTTGACTTATCAGAGGCAATACTTAATACATTGGTGTGGTGTAACCTAATAGTCACTCACAGTTGCATCCTTCATTCAAACATTTTAACTCCATTTAACTGGCCTTTTGTTAATTTATGGCTCTTTAACATTGGAAAGATGGCACACATGGACGATTTATAGTAAGTGTGTGTGATAAAGAGGCACTCATTCACTCTTTGTTTCACCTCCTGTCAGATTCTATGAAACTGGCACCACAGTGCAGTGAATAAGTACATAATTCCTGCACTTGGCCTTTTTAGGGCTGTTTTCCATTCTTCAGTTAGACAGATACTGTGTATTATCTTTGGTGATTATCTTGCATTATATCGATTATCCCAGAACCACTGTATAGTGATACTATCGTTATCATGGAGAACCTGTTGTGAATTTATGATATTGTGAGTTACTCTGTCATTCCCATCCCTGTTAGTTAGCGTGGAACATTTAGTTTGGTTGACAATCCAAATCAATCCAAATAATCTCATCTTGACACCATTCCATTAAAAGGTAATATAAGATAATTAATTCCCAGTTTGAATGAAAGTTTGGTCAGATAAATAAGCACCTGAAGACATGGAAAGTCAATTCCAGTGTCTTGCTCTTCCTTTTATTGTATCCACCTTTCTTCGTACTATTATCTCGTCTTTTCTTCATGTGTTCGTGTCCTTTTTGCTCCTCCCTTCTTCTCCTTGTTCTGCCTGTTATTATTTTCCACAAGCTGATAATGTCCCCTAAATAGCAGAGTGTTGTAATTAAGGAGGATGGGCCCATGGCAGATCAGGCATCTAATCAGCTATACAGGCTAGGGGCCCTACCCGGGCAGTGCTGCGGCTGCACCAGGACCAGTTTGTCAACTATAATTGGCACCAAAGACTGGTGTAATGAGGACAAGATGTGGGCATGTAGTTAAGAATGTGGCAGACAGGGATCGGGGAGGCACACATAGGCTGCTTTGGCCAGGCACTAACCATTAGGCTACTGTTGGCCTGCTGCTGCACAATCAGAGTCTTCCTTTGAGGAAACTGAATCGTGGGAAATAGTTGAGGTTTCTGCAATTCACTTTGTCTTGCGTATGAGACACGAAAAATGTGTACACGTTAATCTAAAAATAATTTGAACTGGAAGAGACAGAAGACGCAGCAAAATTGAATACCAACATGTTTGTAAGCGCGAGGGACAGCAGTTAGTTTTACTCCAGGAGTTCTTATGGCTTTCTCTTCGCATGGTCTTACTCATAATTGATTGAAGAGCCAATCCTAAAAGGTCACAGTGAGCTGCACAACGATAATTGCTACAGTAATTGACTGGATTAGTCCTGTAAGAAGATGCTTCGCTCTCTCTGAGAGCTCTTATCCACACATGTGCTCACCTCTTCAGAAGTTGGCCTGGTTTGACTTCTAGTTTGTAGGGGCTTCACGATCTTCCAGCATCAATTAAGGCTTGCGTGTTAGGGCATTGATGGGAGTAATCATGTATTATTTAACAAAACAGCACTGGAAGCGCAGTAGAGACAAGATATCGTGAAGGATGCAAAAGAGAGTGAAGAGGGAGAGATGGGAGGAGGAGATAGAGAGAAAAATATCAGAGAAGGCCTGCGAAGGTAATTAGCTGAAATGTAGAGAAGTATGTGTGTTAACTAGGGCTTTAACTGAACTCGAGACATGGGTGGTGACATGCAACATGGCTGCTGTTGACCAGAACCACATCAATGATGACAGGTTGTACATGTGAAGCGGATCAGTTGGCCAGACTTTTGTCCTGCCAATGTCAAACATCAGCCTTATTTACAGCAGATGTGGAGACTTGTTTACCTTGTCAGCTGGCTGCAGGTGATGAAGAACATGAGAAGCACAGGGAGTGTGAACCGAGGACAAGACCTGAGCTCTTACCGGTCCATCACAGTTGTTTTTCAATGGTAAAACAATCTCCAATCTGCATTCAAACTGCATCACCTCACAAAGATAATGTAACAGTAGCAGTTTTATGAAGTTTATTAGTTTGTGGCCTATTACGTATTTGCTCGTGATTCAAGATGCCAATGAGAAATCTTAATTAGAGTCACTGGAGACATCTCCTGAACGTACATGCTGTGTTCCGTATAAATCTGATGAAAGGGTGACAAATGGTGGAAGTTTGAGAGTGCAGTTATTAAAACGCTGCAGGGCAGGCTTTGTGATTATGAAAAAACTTTGCGATTGGTCTCATTCCTTCTTTAAATGGGATTAAACTAGCTGAAGTGACTTTGTTCACCCTTGTGAAGCCTGAAACCTGTTTATTCCTGCTCACAGCTTTAATTTTGGCTTCTTCTTCTTCCTTCTGTTGAGTGCAAGCAGGCTTGAACCTTCTAATTGCTACTTAAGGCTATGTTTATAATTCATTTTTATGTCATATGGAAATTAGGAAAGAGACAGAAGATTAACTTTATTGATGTGCTTTTAGGGAGAGTTGTTTCTCACACACACACACACACACACGCATACACAGATATACATATGCAGGAAATACACACACATGCACAAACATGACCTATACATACACATTAATGTATAGAAAGATGTCGAGTGAGGGGGCTGCCCTGTAGTCAGCACTCTAAGCAGTTTTGGGGTTTGGTGCCTTGCTCAAGGACACCTCAGCCATGTCCTGGCGAGTGAAATAGCATCCCCTCTAGCTCCAGCTCTGTACTGACTGGACTGGACTGTACTGATTAATGTAAACAAAACGCTGCTCGGAACATTAAGAAAAAATCTAAGACTTCACAGCCTGCATTTTGAAATGCTCTGCAAAAAATACACAACATTGTATTTGAAGAACACATTCGTAGTCTTGTTAAAGCAGACCCTCGTTCTTTGTGTTCTGTCAAAGCACTGATGGGACTGTGCAAAGCAGGGAGTTCTCCAATTGTTCTCACTTTAAGCTGAGCTTGAGGTTTCATCTTCTTTTTAGAGAATTGGGCAAAGCCGTGATAGCGAGCACAGAGAAAAGAAAAGGGAGAAACAGTGAGTAAGAGTAACAAAAGAGGACTAGACTTAGGCCAACATTAAGCATATGTGTTTGGAGCCCGTCTGCACCTTTGTGCTTGTCTCGATCTGTAGGAACACCCTGTGTACCAGGCACCCAGACTAAATATCTCTAAATGAACTCTAGTCTCTCAAAGGCCTCTCATGAACCAAGTGCTCATTTGCTATTGGAACTGTAAGGAGAAAAAAACCTGAAGACAAGGAGATGTGACATTTGGGGCTCTCTAATCTCACTGGTGGTTTGCTGCTTTATGTATTTGTACAGAGGTTCAGCTCTCGTACCTTGGACAAAGGGCAGCCAGCCTAATGTGTCTAGGTTGATTGTCATGGAGACTCATTGAAATTGCTGTTTAAATGGCTGGGACACTGATGGATTACACCGCTCTGCTCAGTTCCCTGAGAGTCGAGATTTGTTTCCCCCCAGCAAAGTCAGCTCTGTGTCTTTTGGCGTGTCATCGCAAGATGAAATTGTGCAAAACAACACGCAAGGAAAAACTGCATATGCCAGAAGGCAAATGCGTCCGATGCAAACGTTTCCCAGCCATGAAAAAAGGAGCTCCCGAATTCTGTGGCCCGTGGCATACTGGCAGGAGACTTGAAGGGGGGTATGTGAATACACGCAGAATGTTGGCATGGCTGATTAAGACTGGTGAGAAAGTATATGTTAGTGTGTCTGTGTGTGTGTGTGTGTGTGTGTGTGTGTTTGCGTCTAAGGGGGTGTATGTGCCAAATTCATAGCATGCGATGCATATATGAGCGTGTGTGCAGAAAGCTTCAGCACTGCACTCTACAGCCCCCTCTGGTCTCCACGGAACGTTTTCCTGCTTCCCTTCTCTCTCCAGAGGAGCAGAGATCTAATGAAAACCACCTTGTCATTAACTGGTCCCTAGAAGGACCAATGAATGGTTAACATTCCAAGCATTGACCCAGAGTTAAAAAATCAGCTATAACTAAAACCTCATATGACATTACAATACTCCAAAGTATTGTTTAGTTTTTCCACTTTGGTTCTCTTAACCCCCCAAAAGTTTTGGCTAGCGGCCTAAGATATTAATGGCGGCCTTCTCAGATTTGTTATAGACAATGGCACTCTGTTTGTGTATGTTATTCTAACATTTTAAAGTTTGAATAAAGCTGGACTAATGCGAGGCTGCAACTGAGGCCACATTTATCTTGCAAACTGGCAACGGGAGTAGTTGATAGTTAGGAATTCTTGTAATTCACAGCGCAGTATGTGCTGCAGTGGTTAGATTACACTAACAACATGTCAAAGGGACATGAGGCAGAGATTGGCTCAGGTGTTGATTTGATAAAAACAATGAAGTCCCTTTTTTTTTTTTAAACGTAGAGCACATTTCACCCCTTGTGCTTTCATGTTAGACCGTTACCATGACTTTGGTTTTCTGGGCCAAGGACGACAGGATAGAGATAATAGGAGAGTGAGAATTTAACTTCTAATCTGGGTTTAGGAGGATGATTCCTTCTCTCTGTTTCGTCATTAACATTTTCCACTCACCGTATCTCAAGGGGTCCTTCTGTTTTTCTTCTAGATCAAGAAAGCTTATCGACAGAAAGCCCTGACATGCCATCCAGACAAGAACCCAGACAACCCAAAAGCAGGTGAGTGAGCTTGTTAATGTGTACATCTCTTCAACTTCTTTCCATTCTGAGCCACAGACCTCTGTCAGTCACACAGAATAACTGGAACAAGATTTATTATTTGTTTCAGCAATTTCTTTATTGATTTTTGAAAAATTAGGCTTAATCGCCTGACCGAGTGGCCTCCAAGCATTCATGACCAAAAAATGAATATTCCAGAGTAGTGCTCAGCAAGCTATACTGAGCCAGACAGCCTAGCCGCAGCCCTTTAGTAGGAAGTCTCTCCTGTCAACTTTCTAGCCAGGCAGAACCAGCCAATGTCTACCAGCACCACCATCACCAAAAGTGTTTCCACACTCCATCCCTCCTTGGTTTTATGAGTCCTTCTGCGGCCTGTCGCCAAGCAGCATGTCAATAATTAGACGAGGAAATCTCAATGTAGCTTTTTGTCAGGAGAGGGGAGAAAAAAAGGTACCTTGGACAAAAGGCTGGTCATGAAGCATGTTTTCGAGTGAGGTTTATGTGGTTGCTGGATGGTTCAGACAATTCTTGATTATGTCAGGGGAAAAAAAAACTGGGAAATTGGTTGGGTTGGGGGAGTTGAGAGGGATAATACAAAAGCAGGGGGTCGGTTTCCCAGAAATGGAAAAGAAGTGGTTTGGAGGGCCTCAACACTTGAACCCTCACATGGACAGACTCAGTTTCTATCGCACGAGAGCGGAGCAAGTCTTGGGACTTGCTGGCCCTCAGGGGACGGTTGTGTGCAAGTAAGAGGTGATTTGGGGGTCATGATTTCTAACTGACTGAACACACCCCACAATAGTCCCTCACTTTCCTCAACCCCCCATGTTGTGACACTCTGAGCTGCCCAGTGGGCATGGCAGGTCTCCCCCAGTTGGATTTCACTCCAGCACATTATATGCGTGCAGGTAACCTGACCGCCTCTGCTGGCAGCGTGATCTCCAGAGCCTCCTGTTAGTGTGCACTGCCAGTCCCCACAGGGAGTAACAGTATCGGATCGTTAGGCCTCCCATAAGTGAATGATTAAGCCTGGCTAGTATAGTGCAGTACTGTGGTGGTTGTGTGATGGGGAGTGGGGTTGTGGTCTCCCTGTGTACATTTGTGTGTGCGTGTGATAGATGACAACTGGGGAGGTGGAGTCTTGCGTGGTAGTGGTGATTGCGGCAGCGGCCCCTCGAGGTGCTCTAATGGAAGATAGATGGAGAGGCCAAGGGTTTTGTGAGGGAATGCACGGCTGTGTCATTGGAGGAAACGGGTTTCGTGAGACTAACGGCTTTCAGAGCATAAATGTCTAAGTTTGCCTCAGCCCTGTGTCCCAGCTTCATTCTGAAGATATCATGCTGAGCTCATAATACTTCTTTTGGCATTAGCCCCCTGTAGCTGTCATGTTCACTTTACTCTCTTCACATCAAAATTACTCTCTTTTCAATCTCTTAAAATCCAGGTGTCAATCTGACAAAGTTCTCTGTGCCGAATTTTGGGACATCGTAGCCATAATTTTGTTTTTAAAATCACAATACGTATAGTTGTAGTTTAAACATTCCAAAATGAACTCAAACTATCAACAGAATGTGAATAAATAACACTGTTGATGGTATGTCAAAGACAGCTATGTATTGTATTGCAGAGATATCTAGTGAAGTTAGAATACTATCTCTTGATACTGCTCTGTACCTCAAAAGGCGATAGTCCAATTGTAGGTCAGGCATCTGCAGTTTGTTACATATTGATAGCTCTCACCCTTCTTCTGCGTCACACTTCCGCTGTTCCTCCCATTACCTGCCATGTTCTCATCGTTCTGTTCCATCCTTTTGGTCGCAGAGGCTTGGCCTGGCTTCGATTCTGGTGCCCATTCCCATTCATTAAAAAAAAAAACTAAAGTGGAACCGCGTCTCTGTTTGTATTCAGTAACAGGATTGTCTGTTTTCTCACCTTCCTCTTCTCTTTCTTCTTCTAGCGGAGCTCTTCCACCAGTTGTCCCAGGCTCTTGAGGTGCTAACTGATGCTGCTGCCAAGGTAAAACCACCAGTGCCTCCAAACCTGTCATAAAAGTGCTGTTATACACACACATGCACACTGAAACAAGTCCTCCTGGTGTCAAATACTGTTTTCAGGCTGCCTACGATAAAATTTGTGCTGCCAAGAAACAAGCAGAAGAAAGAACCAGGAAACTAGATGACAAGAGGAAGAAAATTAAGCTTGGTGAGTCACTCTGCAGTTCTCAAAGCTTTTCGAGGCTCACGATTTACTTTTGATTAAAAATTATAGGTATTAGAATTTGATTATGTCTATTTAATTTTTTTTGTCATTCATCATTCCAGTATTACCACAAGTTTTTATAAGTGCTAAGGATAGCTGCATGGATTGTACATCATGAAATAAAATAAGAGCAGCTTTTAGAGAGAATTAAATTCATTTTGAATTAATTTAGTATGAGGTTTTGTTGGCTGCATAATGGAAAAGAGATTCAATATGAGTAAATGAAGGACAAACGGACTCATGTGTATGTGTGTGTGTTGTGCTGCTCTGACAGACTTGGAGGCCAGAGAGCGACACGCAGAAGCTCAGAGCCAGGAGGAAGCGCAGATCACAAGGACACTTGAAGAAGAGGTAAGAGAATTTAAAGAAACCATACAAGAGATGAAACTGCACCAAACATTGCCTGAAGAAGATTAGAGATTTAAAAAAAAAATCACTATGCGACAGGCCTCAGCTTGTGCTGGGTAAAAGGTGGTCCTGTGAATCCAGGAAACGTTGAAGGTGCTTTTATTCTGTTTTTCGTCACATTTCTGATTGAGTTGAAAGATTTGGGTCAGGAAAAAAAGTATTTTTTTCCCCCTGACATATGATAATTATCAGTAAGCCCATTAGGTGATATTGCATGACTTGATGCACTTTGTTCAGAAAGTCAGTGATAAAAACGGTGTGCATGCCTACACTATGAGTCATGGCAGTGCTCAATGGGCTTAATACATGCAAATACCAAGGCTTGTAAGAAGGTGGTGACCAGTAGGTGGCACTGTTTCATTTTCTGTCTCATCCTGAGGTGTTACTGCCTTGACTAAAGAAATAAGGTGGCCTGCATACTCTCCTGGAAAAACAGAGAACCAGAAAGGGTGTTTTAGAATGTGAAAGCCATACAGGTGATGAACTACGTCTGTGCCTAATGAAGAGTAATGATGCATAATTTGCAGTTCTTCAAAACCACTATATGTCTCTCTGTGCACATCACCGTATCGTACGTGTCTGTTTCCAACCAGATCGCCCGTTTGAGAGAGGAGGGATCCAGGCAGCTTGAGGAGGAACAGAGGCTCATCAAAGAGCAGATCCAGAGAGAAAGAGAAGCACAAGAGCAACAAGCAGGAAGCTACGCTCACACATGTATGTCTACTTCCAAGATATAACCCAGTCCAGTCTGCTCCAGCCAAGGCTAAGCAAACCGGTTCATTGCTGTTCTGCCAAGTAAAGTCCTTTTACCACCCCGAAAGCCTCAGCTGAATGAACTGCTATGCCTCCCAACCATCATCCTGTCAGTCCAGCCACAGCAGTCACCAGGCCCCCTGTGGTTTACCAAATATTATTCACATAAAAAACTACAATAACTCAATGTATATTTCCATCAATGTTTTGCTTCAAAACACTTTGAATAGGTCTATTTTAGTTTCTTGGCAATAACAGTGGATTGCCTTGCACACACATTGTCCATCAAACTTTTAACCTCTTGAAAATATTTCTGTAATAAAGCCCTCGGGCTCTCCGTTGTGGAGACATGAAGAAATTAAGAGCCTTGTGAAATAAGACGATGGAAGTGTGGGTATTAAAGGGAACTACTGATTCCTGGCGCTTGACTAGACCCCTTTTTGTGGCTGGACAATTACTCATGCATAGTCAGCATGTCTTTTGAGTCTCTTCCTTTTGCACGCAGTCAGGCCTCCCCAGCCCTCCTCTGGATCAGTACTCTCTGTTCCATCTTGAAAGGCAGTGGATCATCAGACTGTAGCAAGAGCCATACTTTAACCATATGACAGCCAATTTGAAATTGCTGTCCATCTGCACAAGTCCCTGGTCTGCTATCTTCGAGTGACATATTTGTTGCATCAACAAGACCATTGTTTCTTTGTCGTTTTACTGGACTCATCTTTGTCTCATATCTCCCCTCATGTTTTTTCTCAGACTCAGGAGGAGACAGATGTTCCAAGAGCAATGTGACCCCCAAATTGAAGGTAAGGTTTTCAGCTATGGGGTTTTTTAGACAGCGGATGGGACTTGGAAGAGAGGTTTGGATGATTATTCTTGGCAGATAACACTGGAGGATGGAAAAGAAGAGGATGAGGAAGAGAGGGGGGGGGGGGGTCTTCAGCATATTCAGAAGGAACTGCTCAATTTGAGTGAAAGTACAGTCAGCTCCCCAGAGAGGATTTTAATAAAACTTTGGACATTTGTAATTCATTATTTGGAGACCACATACATTGTCTTACCACTGAGTGAACAGACTGTCCTAACGCCCATTCCTCTAGAGTGGGCCCGACGTCGTCAGGAGACCTGTAACTATGCCAAGAGAGGGCTTATTATATTTCCTCCTGGAAATGGCCTAGCCCGCGCAGACACTAGGGATGTTAGCTAATGTGTTTAGACATTAAATCTGGTTAAAAAAATTTGATAGCCATCTAGTGCAGCATTGTATTACCCGACATTTATGTATTCAGTTAGAAAAACAAACAGCTGCAGTACGACTGACAGTATCATGGGTCATGTTCAAGGACATGGGAACATTACTACATAGATCTATTCCAAAGGCTGTGTCTACTATGAAAATACATTTTTGTCTTTTGGATTCTTTTTCCTTTCTTTCTGTTTTATTTTGTCGTCTCTAGACTCAGATCGACCACAGCGTCTTTGTTAGATGTTTCTGTCCAGTCAAATAAATATAATATTTTTAATCTGTCTCAACATGATCCTTATGTTTAAGATAAAACTTGATTGGTAGATTAAAGAAATAATCTTATGACATCTCTTGAAATTTTATGGTTTTTAAGGTAAGTGGACATCAAAACTAGAAAAAGACATTTAGTTTGATTCCACTATCATCTTTCCTGTCTTTACATTTAATGAAAGTGGGAACAGGAGAAGCACAGCATGGAGAAAGATTAATGGCTAAGAAGGTTATCATCAAAGACAGGACACTGCTCTTGGAAGGAGAATGTACATTTTCTACCATAATTGTTGGTAAAAGAGGCTAAGTAGACATGGAAGTTCCCAGAAATTCTGCTTCTCTGACAGTGAACAGAATGCTGGAACTGAATCAACACTTAGTGCTTGCCATTTATAATCTTACTTTAAGGAGTCAGTGTGATATTGGCTAGACTCTGCTGTACTTTGTACTTGGTTATGAGAAGTTGCACAATATCTCTTTTTAGGAGTACGGGAACTCACATCAGCTTTTAGTGAGAGGGCTCCAAGCAAGTAAAAAAAATGATAAACTGTCTTGTCGTCTTTTGTGAAAGCTGTTCATTTGAGCTGTTGAGCTCTTATGCAGAGAATAGTTGTATGGCAATTCCTAAAACCGCATTTACACAGAACAATATGGCAAAAATCAAGACTTAAGTAAAGACACAGAAACATTGTTACACAAGCAAGTAAGTTAACCACAGCTCCAACAAAGATGCAACTCATCCAGAGGACGACTTCCTCTCAGTCTGCCCACGACAGAGTACCTTGGGCATGGACCTGCTTTGGATTACTTTGGCATTATTGTGTCTGGGGCTTTATTCTGTAGCTTTCACCCTTTTTAGCTGTCTGACACCCTCTGTAACTATTGAAATTGACTGCAGATTTCACAGGTGGTGCCTGCGTGATCTTCCAAGAGCTTAACAATCAAATTCCTCCAGTTTGTCCTGGTGGTTATGGCAATCATGGTGTCATCATCGCCAAGTCTGCCAGGCGTGCTTTGCCTCCACTTGTGCTCTGCCGATTAGACATTATCATGCACTTTTTTAATTACTGACAGCCCTCACAATTGACAGGCCCCTCTCCCCTCTTTATTCTCATTGCAGCTAAAGTGGAAATGTAAAAAAGATGACGACATGAATGGAGGCTACTCTCAGGATGTTCTTCTCAGGCTTCTACAAAAGGTACACATGCTGGAAATCAGCTGTAATTTTTGAATTTTGCATCAATGTGATGAAGTACAGTCTTTAATTGAATGAATAAACCAAAAACAGACATTACCTCCTGGGTATTAAATCTTTACGAAAATGTATTATATCAGGCTATACATATTGCTAAGCAATATGAAATTGTATATATTGTACCATAATTAGTTTATATACTGATGAATTTGATCCTTGCTGCCCCAAAGCAGAGCTCCACTCTGCCTACAGAGTCCGGCCATATTTGAGGTCTGCATGACATCAGCACTGTAGATTGTTTTATTTTTCCCCTTAAACAAGGCCCATTAAGTTTTGTTGCAGTGAAAGTGCTGAGGGCAATGTTGTAGTGCCCTTTTAAAGCCATGCATGCCATTGTTTGTGCCCCTCTTACCAGGTGATTAAGCAGTGCCAAGGGAGGCATTAGGAAATGTGCTCTTCTCATGCAACCCAGTACCACCTTATGCTGTGATCCGTCACTAGGGCTTTTTGGTGGGGCATACGTTAGTCTAAAACAAGGATAGGGCAAGTGTCGCTGACGTCAAGCTGGGTGGAACAAGGGTAGTTGAATTTCTCCTCTGCACGAACTCAATCACTGTGAAAGGAGAGGTTGGAGGGCTCTGTCCAAATGACGACTGTGGGAAAAAAAAGTGTTTTTACATTCTTAAGCAAAGGGAATACATTATAGGAAAACATTTGAGATGGCAAGCACCAGTGGCTGACCGTTTATAGTTTGGGCAAGTAGAAATAGCCACCGCTGTGTGGGAAAGCAAGTGTGCTTCTGATGTGTACGTGTGTGGACTTGTGTACTTTGGCCTCTCAAAATAATATGTCCTCTTTTAAGGGAAAAAAAAAATATTAAGATATTTATATTTTATGAAACAGAGGCCTTTTGAGAGTCTCCTTTGTCACTGTTGGCATGCTCCAGAGTGTCCCTAGCAAGTATTAGCATTCCTGGACTTTCCCGTTCCCAGAAAGCTACATTTTTACAGAATGAGATTGTTAAAGGCCATGTCCCTCCTGCTCTTTGCTCCCAAGCCCCTGCTTTAGGTGGGAAGGGGTTAATGAAGAAGGCCTCGGTTGTAGGTGCTACAAACCTTGAAGAATTAAAAAAAGCCACTGCTATGTTTCTAGCCTCCCTCTGTCTCTCTCTTGGACAGATATTAGGGACCGACTGAAACACTCTTCTCCCTGCTTCCCTTTTAGGCCAACATTTCCTCCCGATTGTGATTTGTGGCAGGGAGTTAGATAAAAGCCACATATCATTTCAGCTTCCATGTCAAGATATCGATAATCTAATGTTGTCACTGCACAGGGAGTACCTAAAATACGGACACCCAGCATTGCCTCTTAACTCTAGAGAACTAAGAGAGGTCTCACTTTTGTACATGATGTTACTTGAATGTTCTTTGCAGTATTATTGGTTCGGTGCCAAACATATGAACCCTATCATTACAGATTAGGTTTAATAAACCAAACACATATTGTATCCTAACTTTTATTCCAGAAGTCTGTTATATTCCCCCCTGTTTGGAGTTTTTCAGTCTGCATATGCTTTGTGTCTTCATAGTTATGGGTTGTGTGTGAAAGGAAATACTAATTTGAATGTTCTGCATTTCTCCTCTTCCTCCATTTGACTTTTGTTTTATTCTCCCATTTCTTACCTCTAGTATGGGGATGTTTTGAATGTGATTGTATCGAGTAAGAAGAAAGGAAGCGCTGTGGTTGAATTTGCGACTGTGAGAGCAGCTGTAAGTACCTAACTCTTCTTGAGTCAGTGTCCTCATTCTGTTTGTTCAATAATGAAAATCTTTTCCAAAGCAGACATTTACATAGAACCACATTTGTTTACCACTCACTTGCCTGGAAGTCTCAGGTCACCTGCTGAGTTTGACTATTACGAAAAATGACACCTGTCATGGACTTCCTAGCCTTGGGACAGTTCCTGCAACCAAAAGTGATGTTTGAGTCATCTGTCGTGTGGAGAGCTGTTTGCTGATGGTCACCATTGAACGGAAGAACTCAAGCCGACTCATTGTTCCACACTGTCTGGATCTTCAGGCCCTTTGTCGCGATGTTGTACTTTTTTGTTGTAGCTTCCTCACCATGACGTGTGGTTTCCTCCCAGAGAGTATGTCTGCCGGTCGATGGGGATCTGGGCACAAGTTCTGTGGTCTGTGCGTGCCCATCTCCAGGTCCCAGTCTCGCTCTGGGATTTGGCCCAGTTACAATCTCCACCTTTGTCCTTGTCTACATGTGGTTTTCATATGTTTATCATTAGAGAGGCACCAATCCACTTTTTATTTCAGTTCCAAACTAGTTCCTATTCCTGAACATGGATATCTTCTGATGATACCATAGCTGTTCTTGATAATTAATTTTTTATTACTGTCATAGTTATTGTTATTGTTTTTGATGCTGGTATTATTTGTAAGATTACATGTTAAACCACACAGCACTCCCATTTCAAGCCATGTTATGTGGAAATTCTCTGAATGCAACACCAGTGTCGTAAATACAAATCCCATGTCTATAACAATTTATCAGATGTTTTAATGTCTAAGTTACTTTAGTGCAGAAACAACTGATAGAGGGGGTGGCTGAGACAGAGACACCATTCACCCTATTACAAGACACAGTACCATCAAAAGGTTTTTATAGGCTGTTATTTTAGGTGAAAAGTTACATAATGTTGCTTTAAAAAAAAGCAAACTATGCAAAAACAACAACAACAACAAAAAAAGCTTTTTTATGACTTGCAACCCAGATATGTCTGAATCTGACCAGGTGACAAGCATATGATAACTAAACATAAATAGCCAGTCCTCTTGCTGTTTGTCTAATTTGCTTATATAGATCATATAGAACATTAAATTGAGTCTGTTTAATAGCCATTTAACCCTGTTGTAAGTTTAAGCCTTCTTCACATACAACAGGTATAGGAGAGCAAATTGCTGCGGCAAGCCCTTTACATTTTTTTAAAACTTGAACAAATCAAGTGCACAGCAATCCATTATCATTAACTATTAGAAAGTAGGTTTCTGTATCTGTATTAAAATGTAATAAGAGAATTTTAAAGAGTGCAATTTGAAATGGACAATCAGTTACAAGGACTATGAAATCTGGATCGGTACGTGCATCAGTGACGTCAGGCAGTCGGATATTCGATCTGTACATACCACAAATAACCAGGCTTAAGATGGCTACAAGAACAAATTAAATTAATTCAGGACAAGAAGAAAGTTTTTTTGGTCTCATGAATTACTGACATCAGAAGATCTGCCCTCACATTTAATTTGTGTTTTTAGGAGCTGGCAGTCAAGAATGAAAGTGGCCTGAGTGAAAACCCCTTGAAGATTTCGTGGATTGAAGGACAGCCCGAGGTCATTGCTCCCCCAACTCAACCAGGCCTGTTCATGTCTGCACAGGTATAACCTGAGAATGCATCGTCGTAATTCCCTCCCTCTCTTATTAAGCATGTCGGCCCTATGTTACAAAATCTTCCCATGTACACAGCTTCCAACACAAATGCTATTGCTTAAACACTGTCCCGGTCCCAGAGAGAGAGGTATGTAAACCTCGTGAGGTTTTATTTTGGTATCAGTGGTGCAAATATTCCTCCAGTGCTTGTACTCCCCCCATCTGGCCCAGAACAATGTGTTTGGTTAAATGGACCTTGGTTTATTTGCTTTGGAGTGGTGAGGCGCTGGACCGGCATTGGCCCAGAGCCTCTGGTCGGGACGCTCATTAACAGGTCTGACCTGGGAGACCCCAGGAATGCTGAGTTTCACATAGCAACCCAGAAAAAGCTGTGTGCAATAATGGTAGCCTGGCACGTGAGACTGACTTTTTTTTTTTTTTTTTTTAGCATTTTGATTATTGTGAGTTTAATATCTCTGCGAGTTTTAGGGGGGGGTATGTGGTTTTTCTTTTTGAATTTGGAAAATGTAAGGCCAAAAGTTTTCTGCAGCTGAAAGACAGCTTTATTGCGAAAAGCTATCTTGAAACATTTTCCCAGAGATGTGTTGTCTCTTGTGATTTTGTAAATCACAGTAGTTGTATTGCAGTCTATTTTTTTAATTGATTCTGCACACCTAATATTTTGTATTTTGCTGCCAGCACACAGGCAGACACCAAAGGCCCATTAACTATTTTCCTGTCCAAGGATAATCTCATTTCAGCCCATATCCACAGAGATCTACAGAGTTTTTCTTTATGATTCGATTAGTATGAAGTAATGCTTTTTTCCCCCCAGTGTCAGTGTCCATTTTTCTACTCCTACATGGAGATCTTTACCTATGAGAGATTGCAGATCAGTCAACTCTTTCTGTCCACTTATGTGTCTCCAGAGCTGCTGCTGAACTGGGTTTCACCCCTTCAGCCCAATGCCGTGTCTCAGACCCCCTCGACAAGGCTATGTGAGACTCAGCCTGCACGCTGGGACTTGTCATACTAATCTCTTTAAATGTTATTATGGTAACCCAGTTTGCCTTACAAAGCTGATTGCTCCATCTTTTTTTATGTTCTGCCCCCGAGAATGAAAACAATACTATGGCTCAGTGATTTTCACATTAGTTCTCAGTGTGAAGACTATTCGCAGAAGAGGCCCCACATGACATAATAATTCAACCATTGTAGATTTTGGTAATGTTGTTCCACATCTGGTCTGGGGTCAGTGGACATGGGGGGCATTGGAGAAAGTAGAGATAGAGGTAATAAGAAGCCGGAGTCTTGGAGGTCCTTCTCATCACATTGTTATCCGACATCTAAAAATCAGATCCCTCTCCTGTCGTCGGAGCACAATTGCTTCCCCACACCAGCCGGCTGAAATTTAATAGGAGCAGCTTGGGTGAGGACTGGCTTCTTTAACCTCATCAATCCAAACATTCTGCTCAGGGGGTCAGGGTCTCACTACAGGGAGCTCAAAGACACACGGATGACTTCAGATTTAAGTTCCAGCCCTGCCGCGCAGATAAATTAATCTGGGGCCAGTGTTAAGGGTATACAGACTGTAGGGTTTTCACATCCTAAACTTCTACAGGTTGAAAACGCGAACTGATGTCAAATAGCAGACAAAGGATTTGTACACCACACTGACAGCTGCCAGCAAATTTAACAAATGCACATGTTGAGATTTTAGCCAGGCATTGTCAGATAGCCATCATGAAGCAGAGCATTATATATATACTAGACGCCAACACATTAATCACTCAGGTGGTTGTGAGTGATCAATGTGCTCTCAGACTGGATAAGAAATTACATTTTCTGAGAGCTGTCTGTACAGTGTGCCGATCCTTTGCGAAGGGCCTAATGGACTGGAGCCACAGATTCCCTCTGGAGACCCCCCTTAGTGTCCAGAGAACTTGAACATTACTTACAATGCCACGTTGTGTTAGATTGCTCTCAGACACTGAGGGGAGACCTGTTGAACTGTCTGCTCTGTTTTTGTTCGTCTTGTCCAGAAAGGTGATATGACATGATTTGTAACGAGTTCCCCACTGTCTGCATTCACCCAGTTTTTCTCACCATGGATATTAAAATTTCAAAATAGAACTGTATCTTCCACACTGTGTGGAATTGCTCCCCATGCCCCTGACTCAATTCAAAGCCCTCCTTTGGGAAAGGATCTAGTTTCATCTGCAGACTGTTTTTTTGTTGAGACTTTACCCTTTGACATAATAAACTGTCAGAGTGAAAGATTGGGAAACTTCGCTGCAGTTGCAAATCTCAGTGAATCCATAATGAGTCATCGCGCCCAAATGAACCGAAGTAAAGATAATAAACGGGTGTTTTATATTAATTGTGGCCTGTGTGGTAACAGCAACAGTGCTCAGCTCAGACACTGTACATGTAAATGCAGTGTTTAATGGGATCTGTAAATAGTCACTGAATCTTAATATGATTTCATGTGTGGCTGGCTGTATGGATTCCACAGAGTCTGATTTATCATTCATATCTCACCTCCCAGACTGTCCCGGACATGGAATCACTATCTAACCATCTGCCGGACATAATGTTGGAGTCTCCGTTGTTATAACAGCATCGTTAATCACTGTGTCGTGATTCATGGTTTATTGCGTAGTTTAGCTCCCCATATTATTTAAAGTGAAACCATTGTAAAGGATTTAAATTTGAGCTTTCTACGCCTGCTTCTTCCATCTAGAGAGGTTATCACAGGCTTGTCACGACACAAACCAGATGCAGCAGATCAGCTATTCTGGGATTGTTTTTCCAGCCTGCAGGTTTGCCAGTGCTCGAAAAGGTGCACTCTAACCTAAAATAGCCCACGAGTCTGGGAGAGATGTACTGTATGTGGCCATGCAGTCGGCTTGATCAACCCAGGTCTGACCCCACTTTCTGAATGGAGATAAAAGGCCGGTCCTCTGGGAAGGAGACGATGGAGAGAGGTGGTCAGAATCTCAAAATCATTGTGTTTGCGCCCAAATTATGCATATCATGAGAAAGCTTAGCTGTGTGGAGTGGCTGAAACCTAACTGTCTATACGCTGGTTATACATTCTGACATGAAACAGACAGTCTAAACAATATCGGTTTCAAAAAAATCCCCTTTTGTGTGAGAACCAATGTAAAACCATGTTGCATATTTTCAGCAGCATCAGGTTGTACTGGGCTATGCAGTTTGAGTAGAAAGACATATCTCTTATTTGCCAAAACAATATTAGTTTTTTAGTTAGTACCTGACATAAATAAGGCATAAGAGCTTCTCTTATAGTGAGATGACAGGGTTTCTTGGTATTCTTTATGACAGCAAATTTAGATTTTTTTGAGGGAGAGAAGTGGTACCAGATGTGATTGGGATACTTCACAGCTTGGCCTGTTTGCACAGTGCAGACAAGATAATTTGTCTTCAATTACAGGCCCTTTCTTCTCACATCAGTCATGCAGCTGAACACTTGTTGAGATTAACTTAATGCGATTCTTTACACTGAGAGATCAGAGTGGCCAAGGACTCTTGTCTGCAAGAAGGCTTTTTCCAGAAAAAAAATATGGTCATTTTAATGAAAAATTATTGGGTTTTTCATAGTATGTGTCTGGTTTTCTGGCTAAAGTACTCAAAATACCAATATTAGTTGGTGTTTGCTTTTCTAATATGGTTTTTATACATTAAAGTTTTTCACCCTCAGTAGCTAAATAATTTGTGGCCTTAGTGTTTCTCCAACATTAAAAATTCTTCCTTTCTCTTGTAAAGAAAAAAGGCTTTGGATGTTGTAGCAGAAAGGTGAATGCAGCCCAATGTAAAGTCTGTGTAACTGAAAGGCTCCTTATCCTGCTTATCTGGAATAAGTAACCTCTATAGAAAAGTCGGACAAATTGCAGACACACCTCTGTTAGTCATTGAATGTCACCTCTTTGTGACAAAGGTGTGCCTCAGAACAGGTCATGCCTAACAACTCAAAGTCCAGTTCACTGTAACCCACTGTATTTGTGTCTTTACATTGAATCCTTCTTGACATGCCTGTGTGTCTCTCCACCTTGAAATTATATTGTGCTTCTGTTGGGTTGTATAATCCAAGGCTGTAATTTCTCAAGAAACTGTCAGATATACATGACTGACAAGGCTTATTGCCTCCTCAGTGGCTGCTGACTGTTTAAAAGCCAAATGTCTGTCCATCATGGTGTGTAAAAAAAAACAAAATCTCCTATGAGCTCTCCTAAAATGTTAACACAGGCAGTTGTATCCACAAAACCACCAATCGTGGAACTTTTTGAAGGATATTTTACTTTGCTTCACCAAAATACAAAACAGTACATTTTTCAATGCAAAAAAGGTTTCACAATAAGTTGTTGTCATAACATATAAGAAGAAGTGGCAGTGATATCCAGTTTAAAATTAGATATGCTGAAATAGATGCACAGTGCAGACATACCCACAAACATTGCTGTTTTTGTTTTGACATAACATAGTATTCTAAATCTATTGCTAGAAGCGAGATACTTGTGGTTCTCGTATTTTGCAGTGTGACCCGTGGGGTAACTTAGGAATTCGACTGTTTCTCGTTTTGCCCCACAGCTCCTTCTGGCAGCCCCCAACTTAGGCACAGACTGAGGCTGTGTCCTGACTCTCTATTCTCCAGACCTGAGGAAAGTGCACCTCAATTGTCTGCACACTTCTCAGATTGACTATGCGTGCTTACATGTACATGCGTGCGTGTCTCCCCAGTACTTGTGTGCCAGTATATATGAGATGCAAGCACAGATTTTTTGCGTGTCTTGGGGGTCTGTTTGGTCAGAAGGTAGTGTTTAAACCCTCATCAGGACTTCTGCTGCAGTAATGGCTGTCTCTGTTCCTCCTCCCTCGACACCCCCTGCATATGTGGAAGTATCACGTTACCCTTTACCACTTTCCCTTCTCGTGTGCCACTCACCAGAGCATCAGACTCTGATTTGCAGCTAAGAAAACAGCCCGTTCTGGCTTTTTTTTTTTTCTCCTGAGGTCTTGGACCTGTGGCCTGTCTTGGTCTGCAGCCCAAGCTGCCACTACTGGCTGGCCTTTATTGGAAGCAGAGCTAAGTGTTTGTTTTCACTGTATTGTTGAGAATGAGAGATGGGGGGTACCTTGGTCTACCTTTGAGTGGGGCCTCTGAGATGCGTGCGGAGGAAAAATTGCCCTCTGCACACAATAGATTGGCAAGCACGCCAAGAGCCAAGACATCGCAGCTCGAGGACCTTGGATTCCAGCCGCAGCTTTTCTTTTCTTAAACACAACACTCTTAAGTCTTACCAGCCGTCTACAGTGCTGTGCCGTGTGGTTTGGAGGATTACAATAGCAAAGGAGGGAAGTACAAGAAGGTAGAAATGTCCACCTTGGAGTTTGACATCAGACAGAAATCAATTATTTACTTGAACATCATATCCGTCACTGCAAGGGGTGAATCTTAGGTGAACATTAACTTAGTGTACTTGTCCATTCAAACAAGTTAATATTTACTAAAAATGCTGTGGACTGCACAATTTCTGGTGTTCTATAAAAAATAAGCTCCTTATTCTAGAAATGTCTGGTTAAAAAATGAACTCGTTTTTTTATTTAAATACTGAAAAAAGACAGACATTTCCATTCTGTGTTTCATTCTTTTCAGTATAGTAGTTTACCTCCATCAAAAGTTCTCTCCAAAGGTTGAATGCCCATACCAGTAACCTAGGGATCATGAAATCCGAAATCTTCAGTTTCTTTGTTCACTTGAGGATATTATTATGTCTGTAAAGAAGAGATGAGTTGCACAGAACAGTTTGTGTTGGATCTCTTCTCCATAGTATAGCCCTCCTGGAGCATTTGGCCACTTTCTAGTCTAGTTGTGGTTTTTGTCCATCACCTGGAGAACATCATCCAGGATTGAAGGGCCCAGGTCGAGGCTAAAGGAAAAGCCACTTTCCTCATCTTTTTGCGGTCCCCCAATTGTGTCGCAGGCGTCTTTATCCTTGTCTGAACTCAGGCTGCCCCATCCGGTTCTGTGAGTCTGACTGGAAGCAACACTATTCACTCTTTGGTACCCATCCTCCTTTTCCATCTCGTCATCTCCTCCATCGCTGTCCAGAAGTGGCATGGAGCTGCATTTTTTTCTCTTCTGTGATGCGTTGTGCATGTGGCTAGCATTCCAGTCGGGGCTCTCTGAACCCTCCGCCTCATCCAGGTTCAGACGTGGAGGCTTTGGTGGTGGCGAGCAGGCTAGGAAGAGATTCTGCTCACTCTGGGAGCTTTGTAGAAGCAGACCGTGGCCCATTTTTAAGAAGGAAAGGTCTCCGAAGCTGTCTGAATGGGCATTGTTTCCAATGTGTGAGATGTGGCGGAAATCAGCCAGTGGTAGGCTGATCATGTTGACAGACAGCACCTCCCTGCGCTTCCTGCTGGGCCAACGACCAGAGGAGGGCTTTCTGTACAGTGATGTTCTCAATGGCATCCTGGCAGATCTAAAATAGAATTAAATCTTTCTGTATATCCTCAAGTGTCTTTGTATCCTGTCCTTTGATGATGAATCCTTAGGAAACGGAGAAGCTTAAAGGCATAATGTCACCTGCAACAGAACACAAGAAATGAGAAATTCTAATTTAGCAAATGATGCCAATTTTCCTGTGAAGGTAATCTTGCATCAGCACTGCATTATAAATCAGTTTGTTATCATTCCCTCTCTCCTCGCTAGAATATAAAGCAGGTCCGTGCTTGTGCTTGTCATGAAATTCAGCTCCAGATGTAAGTATTGGACTGCATCAGTCGGCTCCATGTGAATCGGCAGACATTGTTTAGAGATTGCACCTGCTGCCCTCAATTTTGATTGAATGAAATACAGCATTATTTGGCAGCTTGTTCCAACAATGCTTTGAAGCTTTCATTTCTAAATATTTGCTTTTCAAATCCCAGTTATTCCCATAAACGGAGGTGCGGTCTGCCGCCTATCCTCTCAAAGGAAGTCTATTAGCCTACATAAGACTTCCAGCAACAAAGGCAACAAAATGCAGATTACCAAATGGTTTTTACCGTAACTTCTGTCAGAAATCAAGATGATGATGAAGTTCACTTTGGAACACATGTTTAGGATTTTGTGCAAAATACAAATAGCTGGAAAGCAGTCCCTTTATTTTGCTCTAGTGAATTTATGTAGTGTCTCTGGATGTGGAAGTTCATGAAATTAAATATTTTTGTTCCATAAATAACACCACACTGTCAGTATTATATTTCAAAATATTTGTTTTATTTTGTAATGTAGTTTGGGGATTTTAGATTATTATTTCCCTTCCACCAACAAAACTTAAAAGGGAAGATCTTAGTCAAAATGAAAACCACACTGTAACATTTAAAATGAACGTCGGACTTTTTAAAAAAAAAGAAGACTAATTTGTGTTCCGTGACCTGCAATCATTTTATTGAGTAAAACAGAGCTCAGTTCATTAACGCTGGCACGTTGATTAAATAATCAGCTCAGTGTCTGTGATTTAACGTTCTCCCGAACAGCTTTGCCCACATAAGATCTGTGTTCGTGACTTGAAACACTCACTCTGTAAATTTGTAAGCCACTACAGCAAACAGGTTTTGTTGCCCTGTAAAGGTTTTACCGGCACTTTAGTAGCAGCGGGAGATTGGAGAGCATGGACACAACAGCATTCCTTTCCAAATATGTCAGTTTGGCCAAGGAGGAGTCCTAGGATCTCAGCCATGAGCATCATTTTAGGAAAGTCCTCATGGCCAAGTAAAAATTAAAGTAGCCCATTAAAACAGATTGGCCAAGAAACTTTCTTTAAATTATCTTTGTCAGTGCTGCCAGTAGTGAACCAGCTTTGAGACAGACTAGGAGTCGGTCTGATGAACTTCAACCACAAGTTAAAAGTCATTGATTTTATTCTTCTCATGCAGTTGTTTGTTTAGTAGGTTAAAAAACAATAGAAAAGATCGAGGTTGATTAGTTCATTCTTACCTGTTTTGCTGAGGAAACACAGGATATTCGAATCCCACACATGCACACTCGTCTCTGTCAGGAAACTAGGCAGCGTCTACCTGCACACCCTGAAAAACTCTTCCTTGACATGATCGGACTTGTTGAGCAGTTGCAGAGGAGACCTCGTTGTACAGCCTTTGAAAGAGAGACACAGTCGGTTGAAACTGTGTCACCTTTTTCATGAAATTGTAGCATGTAACTGTGAGAGTTTCTTACCTTTGTCTATGCTGTTGCTTAGGTGAGTGCTGTCAGTCGCTCGTTGGACAATTGAGCCTTGTTTTTTTGCTAATCCCAGTGTAAACTCCGTCTTGTATTGTAGAGCTCTCCAGGTGTGTTGCCAGGGTGAAAGTCTTCTTCTGAGATAAGCCAGGTGAGGTCAGAGTACACGAGCATTCAGGCATCCAGGTGGAGCCTCCAACCTTGTTTCCTTAAAGCTTTTCCTAGTCTTTATTTGCAGTCGTCCCACTTTAGAACGGCTGCCAGCCATCAGATGATATCATCCTGGTTGTGGTGTGAGTCGACCTTTTAGTCATACGTGTTAAACTAAGTCCTGCTGGTTGGTTGGCTGCACCCATTACCTGCGAGACAGTGGGTGCAAAGCAGGAGCCGCTGATTTCATTCCTGTGTTGTTGAGAAAGCCTGAAATGTGGATGAGCGTGCAGCAGGTTGTGTTTAAGAGTGTGTGTGTTTCATAGAATGCGTGCTCATGTCTAAAAGGAAGTCGTAGTCTGTGAGCAAACAGGTCAGTCACCAAGAGGAGGGGGTCAACTGATCTCTAATCTCCATGTCATTGTCCCTCTGCTCTGCTGATTTCCTGATTTCCTGCTTACTGTTGGCTTGTCTAAAGCCCCGGAGTCCAGCCTATTCCACAGGCCCTTCTGCCTGACTGGAGGCCTATAGTTTCTCTATGTAATCAAAGCACACTATCGCACACAGACATGTATGTACAGGCACGCCGGGTTGCACAAGAGAAATAGCTTGTTGCACTTCCAATTCTCACGCCTACAGCTTGTTGTCTTTGCCCCTGGAATGCTACACCAACATAGTAATGAAAATTGTGTCAGACGGCAAACTTTTTCACTAAATTGAATTTGTTTTGTGGCAAATCTTGCAGGGTCTTTTGGTATGGAACTATTTAATCTTCTACAACCTGTGTTCCTGTGTTTTAAAAGGAATTCTCAAGATTAAGCTCTAATCTGATAGTGACCAGCAGAGACGGGGACACAGCCGTGGAACCCTTTGTCTCAATGCCTCTCCCTGTTCACTAAACTTAAACAATGCAGGGTGTGAAGGAAGTGGACAAATGGTACTGCTCCTCCAGTCCTTTCAAATTGATCCAATAAACAACAGGCATGCCGCCTGATCCTCTCTTGTTCTCCTGCTCGGCTCTCCAGCGCCAGAAACCGTCTGGAAGACCAGACACAATTACTCACGCAAATGAAATTATCATAACATTTACTCAAGACTGAAAAAGAACATTTCTGACCATTTCTCTTCTGAGAAAGCCCCTCCTCCTTCCACCTACAACCACAAAACTGCTTTCATGCTACGAGACAATCAGGGAGAAGAGCTTGTGTTATCTGTGGTATTTGGGAATGACCTCACAAGACCTGCCGTCTGACCAAGGTTCGGCTCACTCTGTTAGTTGTGCTGTCATGCTATGTAGCCTCTGGGCTGATGCGTTTAGCCCTAGCTGGATTTCTGTCTAAGCCTCGCTTCTAAGGCTTGACCATAGCGGGCAGTGTGGTTTGATGCTGCTATGCTGGGCCTGAAATCTGGGATGCTGCGTGTTTTTGTTGTTGCAGGATAAAAAGTGTTTCCAGATATTGCTTTGACTGGCGCTAGAAGCCCAAACTGAGGCTTTGTTGGATATTCTTCTGGCCCTTTGTTGTGTGTTCTCCAGCTTCCGCTGTATCAAGGCCCTTAGACAGCCAGCATTTAGACTAGATTTACAGCAAGAACTGTCTGATTCTTTTATATGAAAAACATTTTTCGATTATGAGAGACATAGGACACATTGTACTGCACTGGATAACCAGAGTATGAAAAGCACAGGACTAGACATTGAATTCCTTGCTTAAAATTGTGCCGCACTATTCTATCTGTATCTGTCACTGAAACAGTTTCTAGTAGCTTCTCAGGGCCCTTTGTGGTGAGTGCTTCCACATTTGAATATGTCATCATCCTAACCATTGTCGTCACTGTTTGTCTCCAAAGTAATGACTCAGTGATGAGCGTTTTTGAAAGCGATCCAACAGAAACTTGGCAGTCTGGCTGCTCGGAGGAAGTGAGGACATGTGCATGACTGCCACATGACAAAGATATGACACCAGCCACAGTCCAGGTGTTATGTTATCTATACAGAGCGTAGACTCATTAACACATGACAAAGTGTTCAGTAGCCTCTAATCAACTACATAAAGCCACGTCAGATCCGCCCTTATAAGGAGATGAATAGGCTGGGTAGTGAATGGAGGGATATAAGAGAAATGTCTGATGAGGTAATGTTTACTGATGCCAAATACTATAAGAATAGAAATATTTACACGTTATCTTGTAGAGAAATGTGTCATAGTGCTTGTTTTTTTGCTTTCTTGCACCTTTCTATATTGTTAAACATTTTGAAATTGAGGACTTAACACAGAAACCAACATCATCTGTTTTTCTATCAGACACGTTTGGATTTTTAAGAGGAATTCTAACGGGCCACAGGCGTAAAATACGTATCATGGAACTGCAGTATCCTGCCTTTGAACCTCTGCTCTCGTTCTCAACTGTGCAATGCAGGCGAAATTACCCCCTACATTATATACATCTTATATAATGGTAATTTTGTGCTATTACAGAGAGAAATCCTGTACTTATTTTGATCTCTTTCTTGCGCCAACAGACACGTCGAGCTCTCCATCTAGTTGAAGGTGAATTAAGTTCAAATGTAAAGCCCATATGCATAACTCATAACATACTATTTCTTTCCAGTAAATGTGGGCGGTAGTGTAGGCTAGGAATGTACTGCTGTGTCTCCTGGCGCTGAATCATTTGTAATTATAGGATCATGGTTGGGATATTTAGATAACTTTGAAGACTGGAGATGTGAGGTGAACAGTGTGTTTGTTCTGCACATTAAATAGATAAGGAACCGTGTTGATATGGGAACATGTAGAGTATGCACTGTACATGCACAGAGCCTTTATTTTTGATTTTGATTTTTTCTCCCCTCATAACGCCTCGGCTCTTTCTGACATCTTCGAGGTTCAGACTGCATTCTTACCAGTCCTGTGGCCCCTTTTTCTGTTTTAATGGGAAATCTGTTGCAATCAGAGTGCTTTTCCCAGAAGGCCAGGATGTGAAAGACATCATTTTTGCTTCTAGAGCAATGTTTTGTTGGATATTATAGAGGCCAAAGCCCCACATCTCCCTATTCTAGGATCCCTGAGCTCATCCATCATAAAGAGAAATGCCAGGGCACCAGGAGTTCAGGTCTGCGCTGCCATTTCTCTTTTCACTGTTTATTTCCTTTACTTGAACAGTTTCCAAAGGCACTCTCCGTTTCCGTCCAAGAGGTTTCTGTCCTGTCCAATGCCGTAGCCACGTACAACCACATGCATACACATCCATACCATACACACACTTACTTTCAGTGCACCTCACATCCACTGCTGCCTTTTTCTTTTTTGGTTCACTTTACCTTTGAATGTTAAAGGCTGACTCTACAGTCCACACGCAACCACCACTAACTTCCTTCAGATAGTGTGTTACCTTTGCATCTGATAATATGAGATCTGCTTTTTTTTCTCTATTTTATTGACAAGCTGTAGAAATCAGCTTTGTATTTTTGTCATTACTGTAAAAGATTCTCTTGATTTTCTCTTATTTTTCTATTGCTGCTCCACTTCCCAGCATAGATGTCTGTAAATTCTGCAGCACGCATGTGAAATAATTGTCCCAATCAGCGATCTGTAAATGTATTCACTCCGACTAAATCTGCAGGTTTTTCAGGCACATGGCTCTGGCTGTCAAATAAAAGGAGGTTTTGTCTCGGGAGCTCCATTGGAAAAACCAGATGTTCGCAGGACACGTGCATGTAAAGGGTTAAATGCAGGAAGTCGATTTGTGCCTTAATCTCTACGTAGTGTTTGTTCTTCACTAACAAAAACAGCATAATAGACCAGACCTTTTGGGTTTTATGTCTGCTGGCTCTCATAATGAATGATGATTATTCCTGTACCGTTTACAAAGCTTGAGTTTTGTCTGCGGAGGAATTTCACCTTGGCTGCAGCGTTGCATGTGCTGTACCCCTGTTTGTTTGAGTTAGCAGGAGCACACACATGTACACACACACACACACAAACACACACACACACGCTCATACTGGCACACAAATGATCTCTAAATAAGTGTTCGCTTCTCATAAATCACCTACTCCATAGCTCAGTGACACACAGACATATAGAAACACGCACTACGCCACCACACGCGATAAATAGTTCCTTGATTAACTTGACCAGAGTGCATTAGAGGCAGAAATGTTATTCCAGACCACAGAGTTGGACATTTAATTTCTTCTCTTGGCAGCAAATATCTGTTCTTGGCTCAGTGACCATGTAGTTAAGAGATATCTAAGGCTGATGGTGTTAATGAGTAATCCAGTTATCAAATACTAAATGGTTACCCCGCCGGCTGCGAGGTTAAGAGACACAAAACATGAACATCAACTGTTTTAAAAGTTACTATAATGTAGTTTCCGTGTCAGAATTTTTTATCAGCCAACAGGCGTCGTTGAAACAGATGTTGTGAGAGTTGTGGACATTAAGCTTTTTACTGTCCACTAAAAGACTTACAAGATTTTTTTTTATATTTACTGCTACTTTCCTCTTTTATCAGGTTGATGCACAAGCATGTGTATGTTACCTCCACCAGGGAGGTTACGTTTTCCTCCATGTCCGTTTGTTTAGTTGGTCGGTGTGTTGGTTTGTCAGCAGGATTTCACTAAAAGCTACTGAACAGTTTTTCCACCAAACTTGGATGGAGGATGGCTTTTGGCCCAGAACAGACCACAATCACTGTGCAGATTTGGATAAAGAGACGGATCCAGGAATTTTCAAAAACATGTTCTCCTTTACATCATGAGATGGGAAGCCTCCACAACACAATAGAGATTATAATTCCATCCCCATTATTTTGTTGTACTACTAGTTACTCACAGATCCTTCCTGGTGTATGTAGAAATGTTCTATTTTCTACTCCTAACTCGCGCCGCTACTTTTTGTGTTGTTTGTGTCCAAACACTTTTTCTAGAGGAAGAAATTCCCTCTTTTGCTTGTGATAATTGGCTAGAAAAAAAGGCCTTGCTGTCTCGTGTCGTAGCTGCCACAGTCCACACGCTTCCTTTTTTTTCTCACATAGTCACCCACTCATGCTCACATACTCGCATACAAACACACATAAAGGAGTGGTGTAATGCGCAGCTGATCCGACAACTTGTGCCGGGGGAACACAGTGGCCACCTGCGCTGCGAGATGTCTCCTGCTGTGTGTGGGATGGAGTGTGCGTGCATGCATGTGTGTGTTTTACACCGCGTGACTCACAGCATTGGTGGTACTCATGATGTCATTGCTGGCCTGGGGTCAGGCTCGGGTGTGCTGCTTTGGAGGCCCCAGCCTGATGTCACGTAGCTAATCCTCCGGCTTGTTTGTGTGTGTGCGTGCGCGTTTTACTACCATCCTACCTCTGCAGTGGCCTTCTTTCCTCCTCTTGGCTTCTTACGGGGGCCTTATTGTTTGTGTTCTGTGGTTTCCTACGCACCCTGGGCCCCTGCATTACTGCAACACACGCACTCACAGGCATGAATACATACACACACAAGTGTTTAGTTACAGAGTGATGCACTGGCTAAACATGTACATTGGAAGTTAACACCCGAGGCTAGGAAACATCCCTCATCCTGAGAAGAAATGCGTCATGCTGCCCATAAAGCACCTGTTAACGCTCAGAATTCCCCTACATCATTAGCTCGGTACAGTCCACCCGTGACCACGCTGGGCAGCGAACAGGTCAGACCGATTCTGACATATTTCTCAGGTGCACTTCGGCGTCACGGCCAGTAGAGGGCAGGGCAGAGTGGAGATACCTTTGCTGAGAAAGAGGGAGAAATTCCAGCAGCATGCTTGTATACTTGCTTGTGTTTTGTTTAATTTGAAGATGCGAGAGTTGTTTATTTACCTAATGGCGTTCGCGTGATATTTCAGAGTTACGTGTCAGACGAGGGCTTGAGCTCACATTACTGGAATGATAATAGCAGCTTTCCTGAATCCAGAGGCGGGGTGGTGGAGCGGGATGGGGGGGGGGGGGGTAACTTCCCCTCACCGACCCTCTCCTCTCTTCTTCCTCCACATTTACCCTCTTTCTCTCAGCACATGGATGCTGGAGTCCCCGTGATATTTTCCAGATGCTCGATGCAAGCGCATTGACAAAAACCTACCTCTCCTCCTCCAGTACCCCTTGCTCGCTCTCTCCCAGTCCTTCATGCACACACACTCACTCGCTCTCTCCTGCAGCTCACTGTCTTGTTAAAGAGACACTTCCTTGGCCCAGCAGACTTCCTGGATATAATCCTGTAAAACAATGGCTAAGTCTGTGGACACCGCTCTCCCCATCAAATGGGGGCAAGGGTCCCTGTATGTGTATTATATACCTACATGTCTGCACATATAAGCATCATCCTAGGTGCATATTTTATGTCTCTTGCTTCTTTAGAGTTTCTGTTCTTGTGTGGTGTGTGTGTGTGTGTTGCCGGCCTGTGTGTGTGGCATTTGTGACCGCACAGATCGCAACCTGAGTGTGTGTAAGTAGTCCTGGCCTGTGTTCCACCCTGCTTGATTAGCCATTAGCCAGTGGCTGCCCTCTCTGATTCCTCCCACAGTAAGAGAATCTCTTGCCGTCATCAGCAAAGGCCGAGTGCTTCAAAGAAATCACTTATACAAACACACACACACACACACACACACACACAGTGTGTGACTGCCAGGTTTAATCCCAGTCCTCCTTTTGGGGTTTAATGACCACAGTCGGCAGAATTACCCTGTCACAGTTGCTCTGCGGCCTGCTGTCTCATACATGTTCAGCCTGTCGTCATGCTGATGGCAACTGAGATGAGAGCGTCCGTCCGAGTCCACCTCTCCTCCTTTTGTGCACCCACGGGCCTGGTTGTGAAAGCAAACACGCAGCGGACAGCGTCTATGGTGTCATTCGCTCCGTGCTCTGCCCCGAGTCACTGCTGTCATGATTTCAAATATAGACATGCTTGACTTCTCTGTGACTCCCTGCCAGAGTAATGACTCGCTAGACATGTTCCTTAAACATCGATTTAAAGGGCCATTCCACTGCTTTTACATGTCAAGATCAGTTTACTCGTCTGTGCTTCACATCCCATGAATGCAGCCGGTAATTATGTCATCAGGGTTATCTTGGATTTGCTTGGGGACACAAAGGTCAAACAAAAACTGCCTGCAAGAGACTGAAGATTTTAATAAGGAGCTGAGGTGTTTACCAGGCTTGGTATTGTGGGTCGACCCATTGTTAGGACTAAATTTGGTATATTTCTACCTCTTAGATTTTGACAATTATTCTTATCTCCCCCATGAAAATCTAGTAAATCTTTTTGTTTGGAAATCAGGAAAAATAAGTAAGTTTTGGGCTCAAATACTCACCTTACTTACCTCGAAAGTACAGACTGGGACTAAAGATTATAACATTGTACTTTCAGATGATGTGCAGTCTTCCACGTTATAATAATGTCTCTGTGTTACTTGGTTTGACACTGTGTGCCCGTCTCTTTCCTGTAGAGTGCCCTGACGAATGAGCGTGACTACGAGAGCGTGGTGATGATGAAGATGAGGCAAGCTGCGGAGCGACAGAAACTCATAGAACAAATGCAGAGAGAAGATGAAGAGGATGCTGCCCACTCATAGCACAGCCGAAACCAGCTCGGTACCAGCCTGCAACTATTAAATGAATACCTGTTTCAGGCTTTAGTTTCATAAAGCCTCTCAAGTGTTTTATTATTTTTTTGTATGCATGAAACTATAAGGCAAAATAAATCTTTTTAATGACTACAGTTCTTTAAATTCTGGGGTTTTAATTAGCGTGTTGTGTGTTTTCCTTTTATTGAGAATGAAGGATGATTGAGGGAGAAACAGAGTAGTGAAGACGTGAGGGCTCCTGCTGGATTCAGTGTTTCAGCTGTGTGGTCCCTGAGGTAGGAATCCTTATACTCAGGCTGCAGGGATGAATCAGTAATGCACATCACCATGATATTCTGATAATTTATGACGGATTGATATTTGAATTGAAAAAAATGAAGTCTGAATGTATTGAATAACATTGTTGCATTGTCTTAGTCATTTTTCTGTTGATTTTGGGGCTAAAAGGAAAAAAAATTAAATATATCTTAACACAATACTCAGTTTATCAAGAACATTGCATCCTGGCGGATGCATCATTTATATCTCAGGGGAGTATTTGATATTTTTTCACTGTGTTGTAAAAGAGCCAGATGAGATTTGCCGTGCAACACCACACATAACCAAATGGGTTTAATGATGTAATTTGCATTTGTCAGACTTTGTCTGGTGAGCTGCAACAACTCATTACCTCATTTTTTGTAGCCAACTCGGAGTAAGGTTATCTGTTCCCTTCTGTTGCCTGCGTACATAATTAGTCACTCTGAAATGAGTTTGAGTGTTTGTAGCAATCCAAACCACAGACCGTGCAAAGTGACTATGTGGAAATTATTTCTCCCTCATGTTGAAATAGAAATTAGGCTGAACAGAAATGCACGGGAGGCTTTTATGGGAATTTTTTTGTGGCCATTTGTAATTTAAAAGTGAACATGCTGCTGGTTTAGATGGAACCTTGGTCTTCTGGACTGCTTTGTCTATCGTCCCAAGGGGTCCTAAAAAAAATCTGAGAGGTTAGAGGATGATCAAAGGGAGAATAAAGATAGAAATATTCCTTATGAAAGTTCATGACATTTTGAATCCTGATGAAATACCCTTATTCCAAAAATGTTAGGACACTCCACAGGTGAACACATTCATTGGTAACAGGTGACGGTATCATGACTGGGTGTGAAAGGGGATTGGAAACACTTCCTAAAATCTTTGTTGGTACTTCATCGGCAAATGATTGCATTTTGCGTTATTTACACAGCTTCCGCAATTGGTAGGTGTTGATCAGCGATATCTGATAGAGACAAGACCATTTGTCAACTAAATAACATTTTTCTTTTCAACCTGGGGAAACGTTTAATTTTCTTGTTGTGAGCAAGATTAGCCCGTCATGTCAGTCTGCTCATAAGGAAGCTGGAGCCAGGAGCAGCTTAGTTTATTTTAGCTTAATGACTGGAAAAACGGAGGGAAACAGATAGACTTGCTTTGTCCAAAGAGACGAAAAAAATCCACCACCCTTGCAAACACCTTTAGATCTAACTACTAATGACCATATTTTATCATGTGTGTTTACACTTGGAACTTCTGTCTTGTGGTGAAAGCTGCTCGTTGGTTTATGTTAACAGACTCCATTTCTAAACTAATGTTGGCTACTGCTGCTCTCTGTTAGTGGAGCAGAGAGAGGCTCTGAGATGAGGCACCCGAGCAACATGCACAAGGTCACATCCTTTGGACTGTCGCGGAGCTCCACAGTCCGGCAGCCCTAAACAATTATGCAAATCATTGGCAGGCTTGTACAGGCAACTAGGGGAGTTGGGGGAACGTCTCGTTTTTCACATTACTTTTCATTCTGCTCGCATGTGGCCGATGAGTAACCGATTAATACATGTTAATTGATGCAAATTGTTACATAGAGTCCTTTTAATCTGAATAAAACCCAAATAAACAATACATTACGGGTGTTTACAGAGAGTTAGGTGGTGAACTACTTTCTGGCAGGGAGAGGTGACTTTCTGGAGTCTTGTTGTCACTGCTAGGTTCTCAGGCAACTAGCGGGGACTCCGGCCAAGGAGTTGTCTGGCACATAACCTCCCGTTTAACCGCCTCTGGCTCCAGCTTCAAATTGAGTGGACAGACAAGCGAGTACTACCAATCTTCCCATCTTACTTTTAGCAAGTAAGCAAATTGTTTTATTTTCTTTGAAAATGAAAGAACTGTTGGTTTAATCACCAACTGAAAGACTTTCATCCCCCCCCCCCCCATGCATGGTATTGAAAGCCAAGTTTTTGCAGCAATGGGTGTGCTTGTTTTGGGGGCAACCTACCCATCTCAGTGTTTCCATTTCATACGTGGACTGTGTCGGAGGCCTTGGACCAGCTTAAAACGAAGAACATGCCACTTGCTTCAAAAAAACAGTCTGTGTTCTCTCCTTTGATACTGACCTCGACGTGCTTCTTAAAGTTGAGCTGTTATTGTCGTGAGCTGTTTAACAATAGGCTTATGTAAGATACCTAGAAGATACTCTGTGTTGCTTATTTACATGCTCTCTGAAGGGACAACGACACGCTACCACTCTGTGACCCACATTGAGTCAGACATTACAGAGCCAAACTGTTGCGGCCACAGTGAGTTTTGTAACGAGGTCCTCAGCTTGTGGAACATCTATCCATCCAAAGAGTCTTATTTTCCTGTCTCTTGGGGGACTATGGCGTAATGGTGTGTCTGTATTTGTGGGCCTGTGTGGTGGCGCTGCTTTCTCCTGTCATTGTATTATTTAGGAGCCACATTGCAGCTCTGCAACACATAACCCAGTCATCCATCTCTCGGCGAGTCAGCGGTGCCTCGCCGTGGCTCTGTTACACAATGTCCAGCTGTGGAAGTGGTGCGGTGTGGTGGGAGACATCTGCTCCTCTCCTCCTGCAAAATCCCCTCATCACATGGTTTTGTTTATGTGTAGCCTTTTTCACATCCCGGCAATGCGAAAAAAGAGCCCAGGAACACACAAACCCTGTCCAAATGACAACAGAGGAAATACAATTACAGGAAACACATTCACCACCAACCCTGCCCTGAGCCCACAGTGGCTTGCACTGCATGCGAAACCGGATGGGAGGATGTGCCTGATGTATGATCCATCCTATCAGAGATTAGGCCTACAGCAGAGCTCCGAACGCTTCATCGTACCCTTTTTCTTACATTGCCCAAGTGAAACTTCGTCCTCTTGGTGTGTGCGAACACTTTCTGGAATCTCCAGAGCTGGGGAGCACCAGCATTTTCTGATCATCAATGCGGAGGTAGAAGCTAAGTCATGTGTGAGGCAGCAGGACTGGTACGAGTTTGGCTCGGAGCTGGCTGGCAGAGTTTCTGGTTTGCGGGTTAGTGGTCCAGGCTGGCCCCAGACATGCGCTGGCAGACCCGGGGCTGTAATGAAACCACCCAGTGTTTTTTGGCTCTCACAGGCAGACTCTTGCACTCTGCGTGCCCGCAGTGCAAGTGCCTCATCTTTGGGAATGCGGCATCATTGCAAGGTGCCGCGGAGCTGCGAGGGCTCTGTCACAATCATATTTTATATGTGATGTTGTTTAATGTCTGTTTTATGGATTATTATCAAAAGACTCTATACTGTTCATGTGTTCCATTTAGTCTGTGGTAAATCTGATAAGGATTTTAAACGGTTTTCTTTAATTAATAAGTACACAGGCAAACCACATCATTACATCATTTAATCATGAGCATATGATACACTTACAAAAACATCCTTTTACTGTGCTCCAAGTACAAATCTGTCAAGCATACCGTTTCAGTTACTTGGGTGAGGCCTTTTGCATAAGCTGAATTTACAACCATTGCTTTAATTAAGTCCTACTGCCAAATGACATATAAACAGTACAACTGGCCCTCACTCCCTACACTTGGTCACCACTAGTAAAACAGAGAACAATACGGGAAAAGGGTCCGGTATAATTTCTGGAATGTAGTTCAATGTTCCCCTGATATTGGTAACCTGTCACTTATTGAAGGTAATCTGAAACCTTACGTCTCAGATAAAGACTTGATTTATCCTTGACAAAGGGCTGATTTAGCGGCTGTCAGTGTGTTAAATGTAGAGCAGTGAAGCAGATTTAAGAATGTTACGATTCGGCAAACCACAGATATGTTCAAACACCTGTCGTATCATGTCCACATTACGTTTATATTAGTTATTCGGAGGGAATCCTGACAGCTGGGACATTTTCCAGCAATGTTGTGGTAACAAAGCTTGATACTGTTTTAAGAGACGCCGGGAAAAATAAAGCCAAAAAACATGTTTTCCTTACCCTAGCCATGTGGTTTCTGTGCCCAAACCGAGGCAGACCATCAGCGTGTTTTCAATACATAAAATTGAAAATTGAGCATTGAGAAAAAAAACTGAGAAACGTAAACCCTAACACATCTGTGTTTTGCAGAAACATACATTGCCAACTTTTTTTTTTCCCAGGTATTTTGGTACAGTCAACACTTCGATCACTCCGTCTCCTTGTGGAGGCACCACACCAGCGTCTGTCCCACCCCCGTCATCGTCAGCACGCGGAAGCCAATCTTCTCCAGCTTGTCCAACACCAGGCGAGGTGGGTCGTCCACATGGTACTCAGAACTAAGGGTGCATAAAAAACAAAGTAAATTCACTTTCCACTTTCCCAGATGTAGGATTTCTCTGTGTTTCGGTAAACTTTGCTGGGAAAGTAGAATGCTGTTAATTGTTTTGGTGCTTGTTCACTTCCTTCCACACCTTGGTTCATTTCCCAGCAGCATTTGAATCAGATTGCCAATGACAACACTTCCCTGATCTGTATTCCATCAGCTCGAATGGTTTATTCTAAAATCTGCAGAGCAGCAGCCCTCCTCAACCATGTGACCTGATCTCAGCTCTGTCGTCAATATGTACATGTTTATCTACCAGAAATGAAAGAAACTCCAGCGTTAAGTGCCTAAATATGGAAATATTGCCCGGTGCAAGCACATTTACAGCACACCTGGGAGTCGATTCGGCATGTGTGTGAGGACAGTTTACACATAACAGTTTACTACTTGATCAAATCAGGATAGAAGTTCTTCATCGTGTGGGGGAACTTTAAAGGTTCAGTTTCCTGTGGAGTTTTTTGTTTACATTTGCTGTTTCTCAACAAAACACAATGTGTGCGTTTGTGAGACCTATTAAAAGGGTTAAATGTATTCCCTTCCTCATAAAACTTTTGAAGAGATAGTTTCTGGAATAATTTAAAATGAACAAAGTGTGTCAACAAGTCTTGGGGATTACTGCTGCATATGTGAAATAAAGATGTGAAAAGCCTTTTGTAGGTCAAGCAGAAGCTTCATGTAACCTGATTAAGTGCCTCCAGTGATTCACTCGGGCTGTTATTTGTGGTTCTGCTGTACAGATTTTGATCATTTGATTTTAAACTGTCCATAATGAGTCCAACAGTGGTAGAAGTGCAATACTTAAACCTGGTGCCTACATTACCCACAATGCAACAAAGGAGTGATATCACTGGAGGTATTTCTGGAGCCCCAAAATAATATTTATTCCTTTTTCACATATACACATTAACACTCTTCAAGACCTGCAAACACACTTTATACGTGACCTATGCATTTTTTTTCATTGTTTCAGTGTTTTATATATTTTCTTGTGAATGTACAAGATCTTTAAATTTAAAAATGTCCAAACCAACAGAAGCTCCTCTGTCCAACACAAAGCCCTGCGCCTGAAATGCTTCTACTGCAGTCCTGCCTTTGATTCTGTTACTTTGTGACATAACACTATATCCCCATGTCATACATTTGCATAAAATATTCCTAGAGGCAAGTTTGGCACTTACAACTTGATGATGGGTCAGGCATGTGTGAGCTGACCAATCAGAGGAGACTTAGTATGGGGAAGATGGGCCTTAAAGAAACAGGAGCTACAGTGCTGCAGCATTGGACAGTATGAAAAGTAATGTGTTTTTTGAGCACTAAAGCATGTAAACCTATTCTAGTAGTAACCCATGTTAAATTATGAACATGAACCTAATATGCCTCCTCTAATGTGTAAAATTGGTGGGGTTACCATTCAAATCTTGGTGTTTTTGTGGGTGATGTCTTTAGTTGAACTATACCTACACTACACCTCTCACTTTACCCTCTGTCCTGCTCAGGCTTGACAAGTTACCTGCCACGTTTACCAACAGCTGATTTTCAGTACTCACAAATTGTTTCCCAGCATGGTTGTTTTCCTTGCTCCCAGGTAATTCATCACAGCTGGATCAGAATATTCATCTCCCACATTTGTTGGACCGTTCTCCTGTAAGAAGCAATTAAGCACATTAACTCAACGGCTGATGGTTTGCCTAAGAGTATCTGAGAAATGATTGCTTTACCCGCACAGTATCTGTTATTTGTGCAGGAAACTGGCTGCCTGTCAGCGGCTACACCTGCAGCCCTCTGGCAGGTGCGGATCATAATCTCCTAATAACTGGACAGCCTAAAAATAGATCATCCACTACCTCTGAGGCTGAGGAATTAGGCTGCTCGGGTCGTGCAGACAACAGAATGAACATGCGCAGGCGGACGACTGGGCAACATGTGTTTTTAATTTAGGGCACCATGGCAGAAAAAAAAAGAAAATGAAAAAAGACAGCAACACACGCATAAGCACGATGCTCCTCTCGTAGCCTGTTTGTTGTTCTCCACGCATGCACAATATTACAGGCCATTGCATAACTTTAACCCGCCACCTTCACTGATAAGTAACATGCGCTGTGCCGCTCTGCCAAATCAATAAATCCCCCTGAACGTCCAACTCGAGCGCGCCTCCTCTGACCGAGTCATTCACAGGCGCGGGATACACACCAGGCGGATCTGCGTGCTGACGAACATGTAAGGCATCCCTGCTCCCTGGCGACGGACCGCTATATTCCTCTGGGAATGACCGTGGAGGTTTGCGCACAGACGCGACGGTCCCCTCTCCTGCTCGCGCCGCTGCTGACAGCTCTCTGCGGAATGCGGAAACACCCACCGCGACGGACCAATCACAGCCGCTGCCTCAGCATCTGCTCGGTGCATAAAGTCTTGCTCAACTCACTGATGTGATCAGTAGTTTGTTGACATGAGAAATGTTGGCCAGTGTGCAGAGGAATATTTTGTTTCTCTGTTGTTGTTTTTTTTTTCACAGAAATTCAGCTTAATTAAATTCTCAGAACAGAAGCCCCTTCTAAATACTCATCATTTTGTGGTGGATATTTGGTGTTTCACATGCATGGATGTTAAGTAATTTGTTAAGACTCATAAGGCTTGAGTTTACAAAATGACCAACAGCCGTGGCTCAATGCATTGAGCATTTTTTTCCTGCGCGCTGCAAAGAAGCACACATTTTTGAAGTGCTGCAGCTTTGTTCGCACAGATCCACTTAAAACAAAAAGGGGAGTATTTGTGTGCATGCATGTATTACATTGAACCCACGCTGTCTGGAACGCTAATTTCCTCCAAAGAGATTTATTAATTTCCTCCTGAGCACAAACAATAATAAATTTGGATCAGTCTGGTGACTCAGAGGGAAATGAAAGACACGGACCAGAGGCAAGCAACAATGGCGGGGCCATCTGATAAAATCAGCAATATGAATGTAATGTCCCACTGATGCAGGAGGAGCCCAGCGGATATTCAGTTAGGCCCTTTGCATGTCAAGCTCAGCAGGGAGGATCATTTAAAGCCTGATGGCAGCTTGGTATTGTGGTGGTAGGCAGACATGAAACTGAGCTCACAGTAAGTGTTGAACATAATCCTGGACAGTGTTTTATTTCATCTTTGTTGAAATATTATTGTATATTGTTGCTTCATGTCATACAGCTCTGCACTGTGAGGCTGCATGGCTTGTTAGCTGTCATTTGTCTGCCAAGACACTGTCATTAAGACATCTGAAGCTTGTAATATACAGTATGACCCCTTCATTCAGAGGGATGCAGGTGCTTGGTGAGAATGGCTGAGTAGATTGCCACCTACTGGCTTCCCAGATCATTGTCATCCAGTTTGTGTTGCTTGTCTCTTTGATTTTTTGTTTCACATCAGTCAAAAACTTTCACCTACCGCTCAGTACAATCAATAAAGGCCGTCACATTGCTTTCCACTTTGGAAATCAGCCACTTGTTGAATGACCGTTTAGTGTTTTGGCTTTCGGTAGTCTGTGAGATGAAAACGCCTTCATAAATAATTTGTGGTGTTAATAAAAGGAAAGGGGGTGTTCCTGAGAAAATGTCTCTATTCTCATGTTTTATCTGTCCCCATTAACCTGAGACCTTCTTCAGGAAAGAAAACAGGAAAGCAGCAGGGCTGTCGCTGAGGCCCCCAAAATAAACCAGCGAACCACCCCTCTTGCCAAAAAGAACACTCTCTCCAAACATGTTCCACTTCCTGGACTCCTGTGGCGTCTTCCTGCGCCGGCTCATCTGCTGCTGGTTATTGGAGCGTGGGGTCACCTCTTCTGTGACCTGTGGTGACAGTGGAGCTCGTCCCTGGCGGCTCCACAGGAAGCAGTTTGAGCTTTTGATGAGGCCTTTGCCTTCACCTTCTCGGCTAAAGTGTGACGGCCTGTTGCAGGAGCTCTCCCGTCAAACGGACTAGGCCTACCCGTGTCGTGTAAAGAATCTCCTGCAAGTTAAACTACCACAAGAGCCGCTTCTCTGAAAGTAGTATGCAGAACCTTTGAAGGTCAAGTGTGTAAGATTTAGCATGTAAATGTAGTATTTATAATTGTGTTTTGTTAGGTGTGAAATCAGCTGAATTTAAGATCCAAAAAGTTTCCGTTACCTTAGAATGAGTCCTTTATATCTACTGAAGGAGGGAGCAGGTCCTCTTCCATTGAGTCCGCCGTCCTTGGCCGCCATGTTTCTACAGTAGCCCAAAACAGACAATCCAAACACTGTCGCTAAAGGGGGCCATTCATGTTTTTAGTGGCCACTATAGAGGAGGGTGAGGCGAGGGGTATTTTGTTGGTTGTGATGCACAACCTCACCGCTAGATGTCGCTAAATGATATAAGCTAGAACTTATTTAAAACCTTAATAATAAGAAGCATTATTTCCTGCAAATAGGTGTTATGAGTCAGCTATTTAGCTTTATTCCATACAATACAATCTATTCAACACATTGCATACAAATTTGAAACACTGAAACACAAATCACTCTCACTCTTTTCCACTCTGCCACTTTTGCAAAGGCAGTGTAGGCATCATGGCTACTGTTAGCAGGCTGTATACTGTTTAAAGCAAAAAAACACAGTAAAAATCCCAGTTTTACTTAGAAATCCTGATCTCAAGTACCATGAAAGGGCAGAGTTAAACACCTTGTTGTTTTCTGTTCTTCTTTTTGCCTTTTTCTTCTGCAGTGTTGCATCATTTTGGTTGTTCAGTCGTTACGTGGGGATAGTGACCAGGTAAAACAGTGCCTCTTCCAGTTTTGGTTACACAATTGCAGATGTGCTTCCCTTATGCCTTAATGCGACCTTCATTTTCCAGGAAAACTCAAGCCCGGTGGCAAACTGAGTAGCATAGTAACTGCAAGACTTACAGGGGACCGATCTATGGACGGTTGATGTTGCCATTTTTTCTACAGCCATTACAGTGTCCAATCAGTATTTACTTCAAGATGATGATTAAAAGCAGAGAATTGTCTATTGCAAATTAAAAGAAACAAACTTTGTGTCTCACACATCGCACGCACAAAATCAAGCTTTCTAGGATAAATACGTCTGACGGATTTACTTGCTGTGAATGTGTGTGGGTGAAGACCTTCGCCAGATCGCTGCACTGCTAAAGCAATCACTTTAAATCACTGAGCGGGGACTGAATAGGAATGAATTACACAGCAGCAGCCAGTGAGTGTGTGTATATGATGATTTACTGTAGGTGTATGTTGGAGTGATATTAAGATATTCAGCAGAGAGACTTAAACTGTGGGAGAGCAGAGACAACGTGCAGCTCTCTGATAGATTGGGTGTTAGGGTTACACTCTGTATAGGTTTACATTTGCCTAATTGTGATGAAACACTGTATCGCCGAGCCATGTATTTCTCCTGGAGACGTTTATACTTGTGCACTTATTCTTGTGTGTGCCTGTGCGGCGTAGTTCCCCCCTCCGATGAGCTTCACAGTTCCTCCACTGCAAGGAGATACATCACTGACCTCCTTTACTTTGCTGTTTTCCAGATTACACCCAGCAGCTTACATAAAGTGTCTCCAAGCTGCAGAGATGTTACCCAGCAGCCTTTGTAAGGTTAAATTCCCTTCCTCCTCAGTCTCTTCTTCTTACCTTACCTCACCTCTCCTCCGACTTCTCCTCGCCGCGCTCACTGATAGATGACACCGCTGCCTTAAGGAATTACACAAGCCATCATAGCCGTACGTACATCGCTGTGAAACATTTCGAGCGCTGTCACCGGGTCAACATTTTGTTGAGAAACACCAGGATGCGGTTTCCGTGGTTGCGCATTCTTGAAGGGTTTGTTTAGGGAGACTTTCTCTCAGTGATTAAGAATAATGTCATCAGAGATTTGGAACGACACGTTCTTACACACTGAGTCTTCTCTTTCATCACCTCCATTCAGAGCCGGATTCTGTGCAAGGAGCATGTTCCCTTATGGGTAACCACAAATGGGAGCGATTGGGCTATTAGTAACAGGAAACAACATGATGCGTAATAAACACAGAGGACAGAGAAGTGATTTAAGAGGGCTTGAATGTAGCGGCTATATAGCCTTGTTCGTCTGCACTTCCTAATCCTTCCCAGTGAGTTTGTCCACAGTCATGTGCATTGAGTAAGACTGATTATTACAACTTAGATATGGTAAAGCTGACTATGGATGCTCCTGTTAGACTTGATTTTCTGGGACAGCTAGTTTGACACACAGCTGAGCAAATTGGCAAACGCCTCAATGGCAAAAACACTGCAATCACAGATGCTTTTCATGCTTTAATCTGTCAAAAAACTGCTCTCATCTCACAGCAGACGTCATTATCCCTCTATGCCAGAGATCCTGAGATGTCCGTCGTTTGATGGACGGATCATTGTAACTGATAGGAGCCTCTATGCCTGCTCTAGAGCCTACAACAGCCAATGAGTGTAGACTAGTTCCCCTCTGCCTCTTCTTCCTCCTCTCTCCTGAGCCACTAACACATCAGCCTCCAAATGAGTGATACATCATGTAGCCCTTAAAATTAAAATCCAGTGATATATAGTTTATCAGTTTTTAAAGCCCTAAACTCGCAAATTCTGTAGTTTTATGCATTTCATATGCGTAAAGTTGGTGTAAATAAGGAAATAAAGAACTGTAGTGAGTTTTTGCCCCTGTTACTGTCATGCAGGGGTATTTTGAGGTATTTTTGTGCCAGGCACATGAATATTTCCTTAGAAAAACAAGACTTAAGTGTCCATTGTCAGTGACATTGCCATTGCCATTGCCAACTTGGACCATGTAAAACTATATGATCTGGACCCATTGTGCTTTATAGCTACTAGGGGCAGTTACAGGTCATCTGCAGGCTTATTTTTTCATTAAAAATGTTGGTGAGAAAAACAAATACATTAATAAATAAGTGTGTTCAACCTCTTATAGATTAATGCCACAAGCAATAATCTAGCGTCTGACAATTTGAGGAAACATATCAGCTTATAACCTTTCAAGGTAGCCTAATATTATGTCTGTACTCAGAATTGTTGAACAACAGCTAACTTACTTTGGGCTTTTTTTTTTTTTTTTTTTTTTTTTATCAAGTAAAGAATCAATGCAATATTCATTTTTTCATTAAGTGTTCAAATTAACTTTGACTTTTTCCCATAGCAGTATTTATGTATTGATTTTTTCCCAGTGGACGGACTGAAAGGACTCTCAGTTCTTTGGGCTTTCTAAATATCTAAACTATCCCTTTTTAAAGACTCCAGCCTGACCACCACTTTTCAGCTCGTTCATTAAGTTTTATTTCCTCTCAGTAACAGATCATTAAAGTGTTTATTGCCATTTCCCAAATCAGACGTTTGTTTGAATATCCTGAAATGACATGACATTTACAGAAAAGTGGGTGAATGATGATGATAACGGTAAACATCTATTGCTTTGAAGGTTTATAAACACCGTCAATTGCAGATTACACTAACATTTTGCATCTTATTAAATATAGTAGAGCCTTTGTTTTAATAAAGTTGATAGATTTGAGTAATTATTTACACTCCAATCAGTGCCGGATAGTAATGTGATTACTTTGCAGGTGTGTCAACATCCAGATACATAGTCCCAGTGCACCGCTAGGTCATAAGAACTGCCCGTTTATTAACCATCACATCACAGCATGTCAACATCTGTGTAAAGCAGCATCTAAGGACACGGATATAACGTCTGAGAAAGGATGGCAAAAGAGAGAGAGAGAGAGAGAGAGAGAGAGAGAGAGAGGAATGACAACATGGATGCATACCGCTGGGACTGAGTCACATCATCATTCCCATCAGGCCTGTGGTTATTATCATGTTTTTTATTATATGTTGCAGCATGTGGTTGTTGTTTATGAACAAGACCGGCAGAGGTAATCTGCTCTGTGTACTGACGCGGCCTCGCTACACCAGGCATCGCTGCTCCTAGAAAAATAACTACGACAATGAGCTTGGCAAGAGCGAAGGGACAGCTTGACTTTGTTTAGTGCACAACAACAACAGCATGACTGCACAATAGCTGCCCTGGCAGTTACCCTTTACTGTACAGGGTAGTCTGAGGAGTGGCTTTACACTGACACTTAGCAGCTGTATAGTGCTGTGTGACGTGTTACGAGGACATTTTGAAAAACCAGCTGCTTAGCCGACCAGCAGCTACTGACATGATCCAAGCCTCTCATTTAACCGTGTACACTTCCACTGCACTATGTACTCACTTGCTTTGTGCTTGAATTTCGGCAGTGTAGTGTTACTTCAGATCTGTGCCTTTGTGCACATACCTCTACAGCAACATTTCACCAGTTCTTCTTCTCCCTGTCCTTTTAATGGCGAATTGCAACCAGGCTTGGAATTATATACAACATTTGATCCGCAGGCTTGTTTGGTCATTTGGATTCAATTGAATTTGATTCAGAATTAATACAAATTTAAGAGTCTTTTCCAAGGATGGCGAAGGAATGACTTTTGACTACTGATTGGCACGTACGTGTTGTCTTTGCCAGTTGGGTTGGTTAGATTTAGACCTGAGGAGGGATGCTTGGTTATGGTTAAAGGCACAATAGAGGCAGATCGTCGTCCAGGCAAAAGAAACATTGCTTGAACTGTTGAAATTGCAACTGCTGCAGCCTCCTCAGCAACCTTTTTCCTGAGTTTGGTGTTCCATTCTCTGCCGCTTCGCAGCCACAATGTGGGCCATTGAGGCCGAGAAGTGTCCAGTCCATAATGAGTACACCATCCGGGTACATTTCGAAAGCACTTGAGCACTCAAAATAGCAAGCGTAATTTCAGAGACACAGCGATGGTTTCTCGGTCATTCCCCTCATCCACCCTGGTCTCTTTGCCATTCAGTGCTAAACTAATGCTAGACCTAATGTAAGGGCTGAAGCGTTTGTGATTTATTAGGACTGTTTAAGCCTAAACGAGCATATGTCAGCTACAGAAGCAGACTTTGCATTGTCCAATTCAAAGACCAACATGGTTTTTCCGTTAATAAATCAGGATATTCTTTTAAGCCCGACTGTCTGCTAAATATCCGGTCGGGAAAGGACTGTATGAACAGAATCTCCAGACGCAGTGGTCTGTAATATTGCAGCCCGCAGTCAAAAGTATCACGTGAAAGAGGAAAACTTCAATAGCTGCGGCCTCCACTTGCCCTGACAACAACAAAGGAGGAGAGAAAGCGACGAACGATGAGAGTCAATTATGTGACAATGATGTCATGGTAGTACTGGCTCTGATCGAGGCCACATGTCTCACGGGGTTCCCTCGCGATCCTCCATACCCTGCGCCCTTCACATCAGAAACTGGATTATTCACACTAACAGTAATTGGGGGTACAGGTGACACACACAAATGATGTATCAGTAAAAACAAGTTATATTAAAAATGAGCTTTCACCAGGATCATTGCAAAACACCACCTCAACATGGGACTCCGGTAGATTACCATCTGGAAGTGTGATTTTATTGTCTTGTTGTGACAGATAACAAGTAAATTACTGTCTCGGGCCTGAAAGCATCCGGAATCCGACCATTTAACACATATTCGAGGGTTTTGAGGTGCGTCCAGACTGGCGTGACTATCGTGAGTAACTCAGTGGAAAGAGGATATGTTATGGTTTTACAAGATGATAGATGAAGCTGAGGGCAGGGAGTCACATTCTTAAATGTAGTGTGGTCGGGATGGTTGCTGTGTTCCCAGACCAATAGCTCACTGACACTTATCTAATTCATATTATGCTGCTTTATTGCGAGCTCCAACTGCAGCACGAGTTCACGGGGGAGACATGGACACCCACACTGTTACACCCACACACGATTACAGTATATGCTGCGTGCTATTTATGTTTGCATTTTCACTCTATTTTCACTGTAGCCTTTCTCTGCGTCCCACTATATTAAACTGAGTGGGAGGTTGAGTAATGAGGCTTAACATATAATCCAGACTCCCTTTCTTATCTCTGCTTGTTCCCCTCTTCGTTTTCACTCTTCCTCCTACATCTGTAGGAGCCTCAGTTATCTTCAGCACTCCCCTTGTCAGCTAAAGACAAAACTGCATTCCACATTAGTCCGATCCTTCTTATCTTCTATCAGCACTCATCTTTTCAGGTCACTTTAGGATGCTGGGAAGTCCCAGACAGAGCTTTGCATTCTGCTGTGTTGCGCTGTGAACTCATCTACACTCCTAGATAAGAATTTGGAATTACGAGCTTTTGCAGACTTGGTAGTTCGAGGACCTTAAATTTTGTTCTGTGTCAAGAGCAGTGAACTAGTTGATTGTTGGAGCATTTTGAGTGATGACAGTTTCCTTGATTCGGCTTCCCAGAGCTATTAAATCACCCTGTGTTCCAGGCAACTGGGATAAATTTCCCCCTTTCGAAGAAAAGGGTGATGAAACACCAGTCAGATAAAAAAAAAACCCACAGTGTTCTTGATATGTCTAACATCACACGGACATTGAGACACGTAGTTTATAGAGCTCCATTGTGAGGATTAATTATGCTAAGCTAGTAGTAAGTACAAGTTAAAGTTTATCTTCTTTTTTAAACACTTTTTAATCCTCAAAAAGCACATAAATCTTGCCAAACCCAGAATTATTTGAATATTATGTTTAATAATAATTATGCCCATTTTCAGATTAATAATTGTATTTGGGGTTTCTACTGGAATAGGTCTACATGATTTAATGCTCATACAAGGCATCAGTTTGCTCATACTGTCCAGTGATGCAGCACACTCTGTTTTAGGTCCTGTTTCTTTAAGGCCCCCCCATCCAAGTTCCTAGTCTGCTCTGATTGGTCAGCTCACACATGCCTGAGCCACAACTCAGCTCCAGTCTGCGCTGTCGTATTTTCATCTTCGAGATAGTTTTACTTCTACCGTGAATATAGGCTTAAATATTAAAATGCAGCTTTGTGACATGGTGATGTAATATGATGTCAAGAAGTCATGGAATTAAAGGAGGGAACTGCTAACAAGGCGTTTTAGACATTTCAGGAGCAGTGGTCTTTGTGGGAGAGAGGAGCTCTTACATGCACAAGAACTAATAAAGCACACTGAGGCAAAGAAAAAACTAAATCAAGCATAATAAATGTCCTTTAAGGTGGAATTATTGCATATATTTGTATTATATACATTGGCGTAATCACACAAAAACTGCATATATGCCTTTTTTTGCCTGATAGACACAGTGGTTTTAAGACAATGAAATGCATTGATTAATTACATTTGTGGCATAGTAATGAAAACTATTTGTAATCATAAGAGGGTTATTCATCATCAACTTAGATATAAACTTAGTCGGGAACGCAGCTGTTGAACATCGCATGGGTGTTACTTCTACACCCAGACGCTGGGGATCACAGCGGTAATAGGTCAGAAATTTCAACAAGGAACATCCGACGTCTGACTTAAAATGGAACGCAGTGTGGTATGTGAAAGATCTGATTTGAAACGTCACGTCAACGAGCAATACTATGGATTTTTCCTGCATTTCGTTATGAGTTTCCAGGGATGTGGAATGCAATGCAATCAGACAAGGGAGAGAACTGACATGAGAAGCCTTGTCAAACTGTATAGCCTTCTACTTTTCTGTTTTAATCCTAAATAAAGCCACAGTATACTTATATAAAGTGTACTGTGTTGGCATATGTTTCCCAAGTGCTGCAGTGCTGAGACAGGATTCCAAAACAATTGACAAAATGTGTGCAAGATGACCTCAGAGAGATTAGTACACAGCGTTATTCTCTTTCGTGCTGAGGGCTCCTGTGGTGTTCCAGGAAAGACGAGCTTGTCTGGGAGCCGTTGTACCATTGACTCAAAGCCACAGAGGCTTCTCCGCCTCTCCATCTCCTCCCCAATCTTCTTCATTCCAAACCCTCTTCTCCTCCAGCTCTGCCTTTTTCAGTCCTCTGCTGCTGTAACCCGTACCTATCATCTCCTTCACGGGCCGCTTCCCATCCTCCCCTTTGTCCCGGTGCGCAACCCAAACCCGGCAGCCTGGGGTGCATGGCTGCTTCTTATTCCATGTCAGAGCGATCCCAACTGGGCCGCAGCCTAATGAATCATTTCCTCATGAGATACGGTGAGAAAATCACTTTCAGAGTTCAGGGGCGAGCAATTGATGTGGCATGAAGCTCATATGCCATACTCAGGCCCTCTCAGTTTGTGTACACATGTGCATGCAACCGGTCACACACGCACACAAAGAGATGGGCGATGTTGTGTGCCTTTTTTGTTTTATTCTTTACTTTACAGGCCGCAGACTTGATTAAAATGGTTTTAGTCAAATGAACATATGGATATCAGATGTCGTTGTCCGTCTTTGTCTTCCCTAACCTTTCTCCTGGTTAAAAAACAAACTCAGGCATGTACATAATCGTTAAAACATGCTGCCACTCGACATCTATTCTATACCTTCCTGCAAGCGCGTGCGGACCTTTTTCGAGCGCGTTCACAAACCTCCTCCAACCTGACACACGTTCATGCACAGCCTTCTCTCTGTCACGTACCATCTCCCTCCAGATTTCTGGACCTCCCTGCTGCTCAAGCTGTGTGACTTGGCAGTACATACCGTTGCGCAGAAAAACACAGCACCCAGGAGGTCATCGAGTGTGTGTGTGTGTGTGTGTGTGTGTGTGAGAAATAGGGGAAAGGCAGCAGTAGAGATACTGCATGCGCTGTATGTTTTTCGCGTGCGCAGCATGTTCGTGTTGGTGCACGTTAAGGCCCATTAAACAGGTGGCTCCGCATTGCTGTGCGACCAGACGCTGGTCTCCTCCTCGGAGGAAACACTCCGACAGCTCTCCACTTCTCATATTTTCATTTCTGCTCTGTAATGGCATTCGTCTCGCCTTGTCCTGTCCACCCTCCATATACTTTATTTGAACTCCCCCTTTTCCTGACTATGGCTTCCCCTTTGCCCCCTCAGGCTGTTTGCCTTGGCCGCCCGCCCAGATTAGTACACATTCTGTCCCCCCCAGTCACCATGGCCATTTGGGAGGAATATTTTTCCTTTATGCATGTTCAGTGTTCCCCCTGAAGTTCCTCCATTTACTCCCCCTCGTCCTCCTCGTACCACTACATTAAACAGAGGTCTCTGGCAACCGGGTGCAGGAATGAGCCAGAAAGAGAACGTGCCACATGGAAAGCTTTATCTGTTTCTTCCCAATGCTCATCTGACAGAGATGTCACAAGCTTATCCAGAGAATTGGGTAAGAGTTGCAGCTCCCCCCTCCCACATCAGTGAGACTTAGATAGTAATTTTCAAAGATATGGTTCTGTTTTGTTATGCCCTAAAAATACCTCGCAAAACACACGCTAATGTCAGATAATCACACACATTATTTTGACCACATTAGATGGCATGTAGCGGCTAAGAGCGGTATCCAGTGGATTTTGAATTTCAGCCCAAATGTTGAATGCAAAAGCTTTGCCAGATTCTTGAAAACCATGCAAGTTCACCACTCTTACATTACCAAGGTGAGGACCTGCCAAAGTGGAATATGCCTTGAGGTTTTTTCTGTTCCCTTTACCCTTCAAAGTAAGTTATTTCCTCGTCCTGTTCCACAAACGCCTGCCGACTCAATCAACAGTTTTGGCTGCACTCTTGATTCTTGCACTGGCATCACGCAGCTCTTGCGTTCAGCTGCTCCTACATCCAGTGATAAATGTTCCTGGCCTTCATGGAATTCCATCAATCCAGCTCAGTCATTTCCTCGGTGTGAGTGTACTGTTTTCACATGTGTGTTATAGTTGGCATGCTGGGCTAACAAGGTCTGCTTACATCTAATTAGCACTCGGACAAATTAACACTCCTCGTGCTAAACGAACGTCTGCCCTGTTTCCGATCACAGCATGAAGCGGCGCGATTGCCGGAAATGTGTTGAGCCAAGGATGGTGCTGGCTCTCCTTTTACTGTAGTCTGTTGCTATGATTCTTCTTCTCAGGCTTCTCCTCAACACTCAGTTTTTGTTGGGCTTCATCCCTGTGTACAGAAGTAGCTGGATAATGTCTACTGACCGCCACAGGTCTAATATCCAAGAGCACAAATTCACCAGGTGTAGTTCAGAAGTCACTTTATCATCGCCCACCCTGCCCTGACTTACCCTGACTTTATTGCCCTCCTTACTGTCTCTTACATCACAAAAATGCTTTTGCGTTCTCTCTTTCTGTTCTATATTATTTCCATTTAGCCTGTAATCCTCTTCTAAATAGGCTAAATTGACACAGGTCTAAATATTGGACTGTCAGAAAAATAAACAGTCTGTGAAGTCACTTCCTTGGGAAATTGAAGTCATATTTTTCGAGTTAATGAAATTCATTGTTAAGTCTACAATATTTGGCATCGCTATATTGTCTGCAATGTTTATAGTTACCGTTAAGAACTGTTTCATTCTTTTGTTCGTTGTATTTAGAATGTCAGGAGAGACCTTAGAGTAAGTGACTCATTACCCCGTGCCTGAACTTGATGCGTGTATGACGGAGGACATGATAGAGTGTTTCATAAAAAGCTTAAAAAATCATCAAATCATTGCCTGTTTTTTAATAAGGCCACCGGATAATGGTTAACATCACTGTCATGCTATTAAAACCACTGTGCGACCACACGAGCTTTATGAGCAGGGACATGGTCATCCTCAAGTCACCACAGCCATTAGGGAAAAAGATGCATTATGGGATGAAAGCAAGAGACCACTGTTTGTAGTGATTAACATATGCAGCTCTTTTAGGGATGACTGCATGTGTTGATTCAGTTGTGTATGAGCTTCTGTACGGAGTTCTATGGTACATTCCCTTAAAGTACAGTGATGAACCGCATTTATTAATTGCCGGGTGTGTATCTGTGATGCCATAGTTACAATACAATGACCTCATCCCCACCTAATGTAGTTGGTGCGCTTTACCGAGCGCTGGATATAGCCTGGAGCTACGGTCATCATTTTGTCAGCTCTAGCAGGGTTTTCCTAAGCTTGCCTCAACATTTGACGTCCCCTCACTCCCTTTATTTGAGATAATATGTATCCACATTTGTCATCTCAGTTCTGTATAAATCCAGTAAATACAGGTGTTTTCTTTTTGTGCACATTTTACGTACACATTTCCGTTTCATAGCTTCTGCTAATACAGCACGCGTACCCTTCTGTTCACTCTGACTCCCTGGGTCTAATGAGATGGCTATCCTTCCATGAGCTCACCTCTCATGTCTGTCCTGGACTGACCTCGTTCATGTCATGCAAACAACAGCACATTAATCCGGCTAAGTCCTCGCTAAGGTAACCATATGTTTCAAAGCACACTGTTTCCCCCAACTCCACTCCACTCCGCTGACACTCACCATTGCAGTCCTTGTAGGGTTCGATCACATAACAGCTTTAGGCGGACGGATCCACAGAGATTGCTTCACACCTGAGTTGGTCAAAGAACCAGTCCAACTTTTTGCGAGCTTACCAAACTTCACACCGAGGCTTGCTTAGTTCGCAAAATATAGAGCCACGCTGAATGCCAAGTTGTGTCAGCGTACATGAAATACACAGGAATTTAAAACTCTTCTTTTAAGACCTGGTTTTAGCAGGCAGCATACAGAGACATTTTCAGGGCTTTTTTTGCTGAAACACTGCCTGCCGCAACAAGAAAAATAAGGTAGATGAGAGTAAATTACATTTGCAGGGTCGTAAAGACAAAATGATTTGATGAAACACGCAAAAATGCTTTGTGGAGCTGAACAGACGGTCAGTTATTCTCTGTGGGGTCGTTGATAATGTTTCAAGTTTGCAACTCACAAGAGCTGGCTCAAAGTTTAGTCCGCACAGATAAAAATCAGCTAATTCATGTTTATATTTTGAGTTCGAACCAAGTTCCCTGTCCCCAAAAATTACCTACTTCACATTAATTTGCAACAGTGTAATTCAGCACAAGTCTGTCGTCTTGCTGTGAAATGATTAATGAAATGTTGCAAGGTTGACATGGGTGGAGGAGGTTTTCAGCTGATGGTTCATGGTCTGAACCATCAATTACTTTTTTTGTGATCATCATTTACTCACAGATATTTCCCAAGAAGCAAGCGCTGTGAATTCATTTAAACACGCTAATTCAGGTAGTAAAATCTGATATCCTGACAGCCCAAGTCTCAGATTTGCATTCATTAGTTGGAAACCAGCACATACAATTCAGTTCACTGAAGACATGAGCATGCTCAATAAACGTTCTCTTTTAGTGTGATCGTGCGCAACATTGCTGCTTTCACATTAGACATTGTCATTTGAGCCATCGTTCACATAGTGCAACCTAAGTATTTACTTATTGGAAAATGTGAGCCTTTTGTATAACAGGTAGGGGAACTGTGCCGCTGCTTGAGAGGGAATTTATTATTCATTTGGGGCAGTAATAGATCCCTAAGTTTCTTCTGTCAAGTGTTGCTGAGTTTGTGCTGCACCATAGTGCACTTTCCCATGTCATCCACTTCACATGATGGAATTGGATGTGACTGAACCGCGGTGTTAAGTATACTTTTCCCTGTAAAAACCACCTGAAGTCCTTCCTCTTCTCGCTCAAAAGCTGACATGCTGCACCAGAATCGATTCTACCTTTTATGACTCGTCATCAATCAGCCCGCGAGGTAGGTGCTGCGCGTTAAACCCTTCCCGTGTTATGAAATGAGGAGTAGGTGTGATGTCAGTTCAGGGCCAATCCGAATGAGTACTGTGGGATGCGAGAGATGGAATTCAGATTTTTTTTAATGTTGTTGTGAGTGTGCAGCGAGGAGTGTTTTCTCAGCTGGTCCGCTCAGGAGGACGCAGGCGGCCGTCCCTTTGCACTCAAATGTCCACATGTTCGCAGCGGACCTAAAATACAGATGTATCCATTACGTCAGTGAACGTTCAAGCTTCAATGCAGGCAAGTCGGTCAGCCCCAATATTGGTGACCTACCACAAGTACAAAGACAGATGTCATACATGTCTGTTAGCTGGTTTGGATTTCATTTAAGTTTGTCCTGGCTGCATCAACGTTGAAATATATATATAAGATATGTAAGTGCTTTTAGATCTTTTATTAGGAACTTACTCACTGGATGTAAAAGTCTGTAAACTTTGCAGACATTATAGGACATGACGCTGAACTAATTGTAGGTTAGAACTGGTTGTTAAGACCATATAGAGGCAAAAGCGATAAACCCTTGAGGTTGCAGGATGTCCGGATTGCTCCTCACAACAAATGTGCTCAGGAGGACCATATTGTCATTTATGCATTGTGTTGAATGATTACATTTCCCAAAAAGAGTAGAACTAATATCCCCTGAGATTAGAAAGTCTTGTCATTATGATGAAAAGGGGGGCTGGTAAGGGACTAAGGGTTTGGAAGAAAGTTATAATGGGTCAGGTTAAAGTTAGGGTAAGGAGTACTGTAGAGCATGTCATTGTTGCGGTCACGGCCTGGGTTAACAGCATGAGCATGACTCAATACACGTCCCTCGAGTTTGTGTGCGTCCACTCCAAAGTGTATCTACACGCCAATATTTGTTTTACCCACAACTTTGAACTATGCGAATGACATTTGCCAGCTTTGTTTTGTAAGTCCAATATTGGGCTGGATTTATCTGTTTTTATACAAGTCCTGATATTTTGCAGCCCATGTAATTCCCAATTTCCAACCTAACAACAATAAACTTAACAAGTGGTCCACTCCTGTGTACATAGCAACCTATCTCAGAGAACACACATTGCCTTTTTAAAACTGGCAGGACCGTAACTACATAAATGTTCTCGGGCAAAGTTTCTCTCAGAACCAGAGGGGGAAATAGAGGGCAAAGCAGAGTGTAGCTGTTGGCTGCAGCCTCTGGCAGCTCTTTGGCCGCTGTGATGCGGGGGGAATTGTGTTGCTGAGACCGGGATGGGGAGGCGAGAGAGAGAGCAGAACGTCTTATTTTTGCTGGCAGTGGAGGGAAGTGCTACCTTGGAGGCGGCTCTCTGCAGAGGCCCATACATCTTAGTTCCTGGCACCCGAGCTGGCGGGGGGTGGGAGTGCGCGTGGGAGGAGTAAAATGGAGAGGGATGGGGGGGGAGGTGGGGGTATGATGAGGGGCTTGTGCTGCCGGGGAGTCAGCCAAAGTCCAGGACTCTCTTAATGGGTTCTCCTCCGCTATGTGATCCCAGTTTGGAGAATTGGAGCAGACACCCCAACTCCTGTCTCCCCGGCTCTGCCTACTGTGACGGGGCTTGGCATGCATGGGCGAGACAATGGCTGTGGATGCCTCTTTCTCACTTCTGGTGTCTCCTAGTCACGGGACTGGAAGGCACTGGATGACAAAACCAAAGCCACCTGTGTGCGTGCGCAGCAATCTGACTCACTGGCTGTCATTCATACCAGAGCTAGCCCTTCCTCTGACTCATTAAACGGTATTTAGCTGATTTGATACACGTCCTGTACGACCTCATGTGGTGTTTCTGGATGGGATACAGTGTTCATCAAGCATAAAAAAGGACACATGGTGATATCAGTTGTGCGGGAATCAAAAATTGTTTGGATTCAGAAATCAATGTATGGATTAGAACATGTCAGGAATTCAGATGTGGGGCAATTCTCTTCCCCTGCAGTGAGAAGGTCAGTTTAGACTTGCAAAACATTGAATGATCATTGCGCCGATGGAAGGTGTCATCAACACTTCATGGGGTCTGTGTTTGTGATCCTGTTATATGTAAGTGAAGACAATCTGAATGTCATGAATAGATTCTGCTTTCATTCTGCTTTGGTCTTCTCTCTTTGACGCAGTTGTTAAAGAGATCTGATTCATCACACTGAGTCAGTAATTATTCAGAGAATTAGCAACCCTCAAACTTCAACAACGTCAGTTTCCCTTACAATTATTTCCACTCTTGGTCAAGCAGCCTCTTGGACTAAATGTGCCTGGGTGTAAGGTTTCTCACCGTCTCAAGTTGCCTTTCTTCCATTTTCCACTTCTCACACTGAGACCACCAGTATAACGAGAGGCGAATCCTAATTAATCTCCATCAGGTTTTTATGATTCTGATTCCGATGATTCAAGCCATTCATCTTCATTGAAAGAAGTCAGGCTCAGACATTATTGGAGTGTTTTTTTTTTACTGGGCAAGAGTTTGGGCAAGTGGGTGCAATATGCACAAACATGTGATTGTATTTGAAAGCTGAGCTGAGAGGTCCCACTGCCGCGATGGTTCAGACAGAGGTAGCTCGCTGCACATGTGTTAACCACTTCTCTGCCTGAACTGTATTATGTAATCACCAGGAGCTACTGTACTGATGCCGTAGAGTTCAGTGATTTAAAATGTCTAAGTTTATGATTCCGTTTTATTGTAAACATGAACGCTGTAATTCTTTCAAACACATTTTAAGACCACGCTTCTTTTAAAGGCTTGGCTTCGGATTGTTATTGGGGTAATCAAGTCGAGCAAGCTCGACCAACTATTTCCAAGTATGGCTGGCGCAGGGGAGAGCTGCGTGCACAGCGGCATGCACCTGAATGTCTTCCCTGCACTCTGTCTCAGGCTCTGGCATGGGCACTGCCGTCTTGCGTAATCCCATGAGATCATCCCGCAAGGATTTAATGCTGTAATACATATTTGTTGTCATCATCACCTGCGTTGCTTCACACTCCAGTAAACTTAACAGCTTTCTTGTTCAAGTGTGAGCTGGAGGCGATGCAGAAAAGAGTGCCACACATGACTTTGACACTTCAGATTAATTTCTTGGTGCTAAATGAATACGATGCCACCGCATTCAGAACACAGTCAGAACACGATCGGCTTCTGTGTCCTCTTAGTTTTTTCCCTCCGTGGGATCGAGAGGAGGAGAGGAACCGCCGGCCAAGTCCTCTAATGCTGGCAGGCTGAGTAAACGGTGTCTCCGGAACCTTGTGTTAGCCCCAGCATTTCCATAAGCACCCTTCATCCCCGCTCTGTTATTCTTTATGATCCGCACCTCCGCTCCAGCTCAAGCAGTCCTCCAGGACCTCTCTTGTTCTGTCCAGAGTGGCCCCCCCTGCACCCACGCAGATGCATGTTTACGGCACCGAGTCCCTCACGAGGGTCCGCCGGATGTGTTGTCCTGCAAAGACCAGCTGATAGCGAGTTGCGATTAAACTCGCACTAGTCGAGTCATCCTGTGGACATCTGTTTTCTAGGAACTGCTGGATGCTCCTCTAATTGAATATTAGCGGCGTCTGCATGTTATACCCTAACAAACGGGCTGTCCACCCCTGATGAAAGTGTTAAGCTTAATTTCGAGTTTGAGCTATGTGTTGCAGTAACAAGTGTTTATGTAATATTTGGCTCGTCGACACTCACATACCCACACGATCAACGGATTCACGGAGGGAGAACAGCTAAAACACACAGATAGGCAGAAAACCGTCAGAGGGGTGTTGACCTCTCCTGGTGCATGTGAACTGCTTATGCACTGCTGGTACCCTGTGTGCTGTCACGAAGCTAATGAGTGCTGAATAAAGCATAGGGTACACAGTGTCTTACCATGTGTCTTCGTACGTGTGTGTCCACAGGAACTCCTACGGATCTTTCAGCTGCATCATTAAACTGTAGTTGCTGAATGTCTTTTTTTTTCATTTATCAGAGCTTTAAGAGGAAACCCAAACTAAAAATATAATTCCTAAAAATATTGTGTTGAAAAAACCCTTTCCATTGTTTGCGCAATCCACATTTTTGCCTATAGGCACAACCGAAGACCATGTGAAGCTGTCGTTTAGGATAACAGGAACTGAAATATAACATCTCACACTGTCAACAAGCGGACACGTTCCAAGCGCGGACAACTCCAAGGTATTTTCAGTCGAGTGGTGTGCTCCAGCAAACCGTTATTCTCTCAGTGAGTGGGGAAATTCTGACAGGCAATCAGAGCCCACTACAAAAGGAAAATGTAAAAACAACTGAAAATGAATCCCTACGAAACGCAAATAGCTTGTTGCTAAATTGTTTTGGTCTGGCGTAAAGCGTTGCCAAGAAGAGGGCTTGAAGTGGGATGGCGTGAAAGCGAGTGAGGGGAAGGGAAGGAGAGCGGTTCTGCTGCAGCGGAGAGCTGAATTATGGGTAGCTTGTTTGACATGGGAGCATGTCACTTTTTTTGTCAGGGAGACGGTTACAAGATATTTCATACTTGAGCTGTAATTTCGTGTACAGACACTTAAAAACCGAGGCAGATTATTACAGATGGAGGGTCATTAGTCTTTCTTCACTCACCATTGTTCCTCATGAATAATGGTGATTACACAGAGACAGATCTACTTGATTCGGTTATTTCTGTCAAATAGAGTCCCGATTGGTCAACGATGGTAATATGTTTTGCTTGCTCATTCTTACCAATGATTATAAAATATTGCATATTCATTGCGGATTCAGATGATTACCCGAGCTGCACCGTGCCAAGGCCACTGTTACAGACCACAGACTGGCATCCACTCAGGGTGCTCAGGCCAAGGTTAACCATTTAAAGTCTGTGATGGACAAAAGTATACTGACACCTTTCCTTTTTGGGCTGTTCATCGTGGCTCTGGCTAAGCTGTTAAGCTCAAATTCATCTAAATCGTAATAATAGAGCAAATATTTTTTTTTAATCGTGACTTATAACTCTGTGGGAACTGTTTGGTGCAGGTCACTCCCTATTCAACATGACAGTACAAAACAAAGTAAGCGTCTGGGCTGCTTTGAAATTTTTATTTAACTGAATTTGAGAGGACGAGTTAAGATAATTTTGAAATTATTTAAACAATTAAACTTTTCTCGTTGTATTAACTTGATAGAAATGTGTCTTTCCTTAAATTCATTAATTCATGTTACCTCAACACAATCTTTCTACACAATGTGTTAAAAGTGTGAGGGGATACAGACTGAATTTAAGACTAAACTTCATCATGGTTTGCAATGTTTTTATCATTGTGAGAACAAGCATCCAGCTTAAAACATAATCAGACACACAGTTTCCATCATAGACGTTTCCATCTCATATGTTTTCTTCAAACTTTCAAACAACGCATGCTCGGTATTCTGCTAATATGCTGATTGCGTCAATGAGTTGATTGAATTGTAGATTCATACATCTCATCATTAAAAGTCAAAAGACAAGAAGGAGAAGAAGAAGTTAGAAGAACTTGTGTGCATAAATTCTGAATTTGTCTGAAAAGTTGAATAAACTAAAACTTCAGCATATGATGAGAAAATATGTTGTTTTTCACTGAATACCTGTATTTATAACTGTATAATAACTGTTTTTTTTTTTTTACTTTTGGCCACATATACATGGTTTTCCAAAAATAAAACATATAAGATTTGTCAAAATTTTGCTTTTCAATCTGGAAAAGCAAAATTCAAGAAGAAAAAAAAAAGGGATTCATTTTGACATTAATTGATTCAGTTTCAGCAGAAGTTTGACAATTATGTGAAATACGCTTATGCACCTCCTGGAAGAGTGTCAGATGAAAAGATGAATACCGGTCATTAGATATGAAGTTCCAGTCTGCAGCCTGTTAATTTATCTTAGCACTAAGGTTGGAAACTGGGGAAAAACAGACTGACTGTGTCCATAGGCAACAAAATCTGCCTTCCAAACATGGAATATTTGATGAATTATTAACATGTCAGATCTCATTTGTTTTAATCTGTAAAATTCTAATAAAAGTGTGAATCAAGTGTGATCATAATGTACTGTTTAACGGGGGTCATGTGCTGGTCTATTTCCTGGTTGCGAGCTGCTGCCAGGCAACCAGCGGAGACTTGGGTATTTTCCATCCACAAAATGATCCAGCGAGCAGTAGATGTCCATTATCCTGACACAGCCTGACAGTCTTTTAGAAAAGTGCACACACTGTAACTTTAAGAGCCTGATGGCTTTGTCCCTCAGCTGAAACTTGAACCCCGACTGTTTATTTTGTTGTTATGTTTTGGCAGTCTGGTAATATGCCAGTTCGTCTGCTTGATCTAATTTGATGATGAGCTGCGATGCATGTTGAGCAGGGTTCGACTCTGTCTGACATGTACCATTCCTTTTTTTTTTTTGCTTTCCGTCCACAGAGCGCAGTACACAAAGTATATCCACATTTTAGCAAAGGAAAAAAAGGGCCATTATCAAAGGTCAGGGATAACTTTTAACTTTCAAACCAAATCTGTGAATGTTTCATGCCCTTTTTTTATGCTTGTGTGTGAGTTCCTTTTCCCAACGTCATTCTCATTCATATCTCGTTCTTAACCTGTGCTTATTTAAAATAGTTAAAAGCAGCACGCTTCAAGTCTCTCTCCCACTCACGCTTGGGATATCACTCTGCGAAGCGTTTCCAACGTTCTCGTGTTACTTGAACAAATACACAGAGCAATAATCTGATTTATTTCCTCCCTTTTCAAAACAGATCAGATATGTCTGCTTCTCAGAGACACTTGTATGTGCCTCTGAGGTCCCAGCCTGGGTTACACAACAGTGGTGCCAGTGGTTCGTTATCGTCTGAGCCGACGCGGCTATCTCTGACGCTGCACAAGATTGATGGCTTCTTGAAGGTGCTGGACCTATAGGGAGGTACCCGATTCTCCCCCCTGAAGGTTCACCAGAAATCAGATAAATGAGATCACAGGCTATTTGTAGAAGACATACTATAGTAATCTAATTTGCTTTCTAGGTTTGGCAAATGAAGATGGAGTTTTTTTTTGTGTTTGCTTGGGTTGAACCTTGCCAAGTCTTGTTGTCCATAATAAAAAGTAAGGCAATACAGCTGTTTAGAAACTGAAGAATGCGAATGGTGCAAACGCGGTCAGTCAGCCGCCTTAACCACATCACCTCTCTGCATTGCACGCAGGAAAAATTGGAAATCCTGACACGACCTCAGCCTCCACATCAGCATGTTTCAGCGATGGAGGAAGGCAGACTGGAGGGAAAGAGGTGCGACATCACCCTACAGCGCTTCAAAAGTAAAAAACCTTAATAGCAGGAGACAGGATCGCTCAGTTTCCATATCAAACACGCTTGAAGACGGTTAACACGAGTGACTGTTTCAGACCGCGCTGTGAACTCGCGTCCGTGAACGAAAAACACATGCTAGCCATGTTCTCATACTTACCAACATGGATCACTTCATGCTGCACTTCCTGAAAATAATTGTTTGTTATATGGAAAGAAATGTGGCAAATGGTTACTGCACATGCTATTTTATATCAAAGGTCCTCTCCTTGCCACTGCTCCAAAACACAAGCCCAGCGTGGACCAAACAACGAGCGCTAACCGCCCCGCCCTATAATAATGAGTTGGGTCATTGTTTATTGACAGGGGTCACTTCACATATCTTTATGATGGTTGCATGTGGTTGTACTCCAACATATGAAGCGAAGGGGTCACTAATTTTTGGACTGTGTGACAGTAATTTGTTAAAAGGCAGAGCCTATAGCGGGTCACAGAACTTAAAGGTGGCACGACTTGATTATAATGTCAACTGGAACATTATTACGAGTCCTGCTCAATGTTTATGTCCATGACATAATTCCACAGGGGGCTTCAGAAGAGGGGAAACATTTCCCGTGCTAACAAATGGAACATCACAGGAGAAAACTCTGGAATATATTACGCTGAAGCCGAGAGCAAATCACGACCAAGGGAAGTTATTTGCGCTTTGCAACAGCGGCGATGACAGAATGACAGTGCTTCAAAGCATGGAGCATCACTCAAGGGAGGTATTGGGATTATTTAAGTGTCAGTCAATTCCCCTTTTGAGTTTCTATTAAATGGGGAAAACTTTGTTATGAAAATCTTGTGGTATGAATATGCTACTGTAAAAAGAGAGACTGAGTATTTGTTGACCTCTGGGTAACGAAATGTCACATAGTTTCTGACTTGTTGGAAACGTCACCTTCCGTCCGTACAATGTGTTCTTTGGGCAAGAGTTGATTCATAGTTAGGTTGAATGAGCTTCTTATTTCCCCCTTGGGCTATTTGTTCTTGTTATTCAAATAAAAATGTTTACTGGGATGCCTTCCTCCATTTTTTTTGGCAGCGGAATGATTAACGGTCTGCTTTGGTGCTTGACGCGTTAGGCCGGATTGAAGCGCACGCAAAGATCACAGACGTATTATTTGTCCGCAACATTTTGGATTCGGAGTGGAGCTGTGGTCGGTGTGGTGGTGTTGAGGGAAGGCGTTATAGGAAAGACTGGCTGGACGAGGACACGAGGCCATTTCCAGTTAGTGCTCAGACACAATGTTCTCGCTGTGTTTCGGCACATGACGGCGGCAGCGGACAGGGGGAGTGATTTTTCTGGAGAGCTGCGCTTGTCTGCCTCCAAGTAATTCTACCTCGCTGTGTGTCAACTAGCAAACACTGGCTGCAGTTCGCATGTCTAACCTCCAACAGAGGAGAAGGGGGTTTTGGATGGTGGTGGTGGAGGAGAGAGAGCCGTGTGGGAGGTCACTCTGCGGCTCTGCGTACGTGCAGAATGTGAGCTGAGCAACTGTCCGCCTGTACACTTTTCCTGTTTTCCTTTAAGGAGTGAAACCCGGCAGGTCGAGGTGCCGTGGGGTATGCAGAGTGGGTGACTCAGGGTGAAAGGGAGTCTTTCAGCTGGACGCAATTCATGGATGTTTTGGGAAGCGCCGATGGAAACGGGGGGAGGTTAGGCGGCCCACTCCTCCCCCTAGGGTCCTGGCGGTGTCAGAGCAAAGAAAAGGGAGAGAGGGAGAGCGAGCACAGAATGTGTTGGGCCTGCCCCGTATTAATCTCAGTGAAAAACAGGCCTCCCTCACAGCCTAGCCACAGCGCTGCCCCTGCATGTACGCAGGTAGACTCGGCAGGACTTTGAGGAACGCTCCCATCTGGCAAGGAAGAGGAGATAAAAGCAAGAGGGGGGTGAATATGATAAGCTGCCAAGCCACACTTAAACTAATATTTATGTACTAGATGTACAGCAAGGATAAATGTTGCACTGGGTGGTTTTGGATTTTTTTTCTCAAAATGGGGAAATCAGTCAGGAGGAAGAATTCTAGGAATAGATGGTTCTCATATGCTTGTTATTGTAAATCCTACGATACTGAAAGTGATACACAGGTGCTGGGAAATAATGGACGGCTAAATCATCAGGGCAGACAGTAAAACACGGCTGACTCATGTCAGGTTAAATGCCAGTAAGCAGCATTTGACGGCTATAAAAAAGTCGTCTGGTCATCATCGCTTTGGTATGCAAGTTTTCAAAGCTGTGACAGCGCACGTCTGTGGAAGAAGCTGTTACTGAAGTAAAATGATCAACGCGACGATGTCCAAACTCCCCAATGCAAGTAAAAGTACACCATTCATTCTCCATATATGACATTATTAGATTATTAGTCACAGTTTAGCAAGGCGTGACAAGTTTTGACAACTTATGAAAAGTGTGACGGATAACGAGGTGTTTAATTGGGTAGAATCAAAGTTCTGTCCAACATTTTCACCCTTCACTGCTATTGTTTTTGGAGGGAATGAAATGTTGGATAACTTCTCCTCTAAAGTGCTGCTTTTTCAATGTTTTCAACTCACTGACATTTGGAACATGAGAAGGATCCTCAGCAGCACATGAACCAAAAAGACTGAGAGCCTCTTGTTTAATCTTTAGCAACACATTTAGCAAGTTGTCACTGTTAAAAGGGGCTCTATGTAACAATGTAAATCACTACGGCACCTTTTATTGACCATATGTGAGTAGATTGTAACTTGTGGGGAAAAATAGGGACCTTCCTCGTCTCTCTCGGATGCTTTTCGAGCCTGTTAACGATTTGTTTAGGTTGTTTTAATGCTGCTGGACTGCTGAGTTCTTCTGTGAAAGGCTTCGGGTCTGGTTTTTACGCGACAATCCAAAGGATGTGACTCCGTACACGTTCTCGTTCTGCCTCTTCCCGCTCTGCTTGCAGAGAGCAACGGTAGCTAAGGTTAGTTTAGAAACTGAGTCTGCTAACGTAAACAAGCAAACCAGCTTCCAGCACAGCACAGTAGTTCCACAGAGTCCCTTCAAAGTTTTTCCTCCCGCATATGAAATCTGAATCTGATGAGCACAGCAACAGCACAGTACCTACAGCTGTCAGATAAATGTATGAAAGTATAAGGTGCATTTAATTCCAATTATAGATATTTAAAGAAGCAGAAAATCAAAGTTTTTGAAGGGATGAAAAAGTTCTCAGTGTATTGTATATCGACTTGGCTGAAACTCTATGCGTTCCTCCAGAAACAAATGACACAGCAGTCACAAGTACAGCGCGCTCCATGTTAAATATTGACGAGTGAAGCTCGCGGCTGCTTACTGTTGCCTGAACTGATGTCCTGAGTCACTGCCTGCTTGTAGGGGGGGACATGCAGGGGGCTGTAACCCGTATGAATCTTTCACAACAACACTGAGGCCAGACATCAGCATCTATTATTATCTGTTTGACCTCTCTGGCCTCTGACATCCTCAACACTTTGGGCTGCTCCGACTGATACACAGATTCAGATGGCGATTAATGTATTATGTTTATTATGAGTCCAAAGCTGTACAGTACAGGCTGTATCACACTGGGTAACGTACATAATGAAATCATCATTCAGACAGTGCCTAAGAAATCATGTTGCACAGTTATGTATTATGTGATTTAAAGGAATAAGACAGTATAACCATAGATATGAAGCTTTGTTACACATGACAGGAGTCACTATCAGAGCAGTATTTTGTATGATTTAAGAGTACATGTAGATGAATTATACACTGCATTCATATTCAGCTTAAACATGAAGAAGTTTATTACACAGAGAGATAAATGAGTGTCTAAGTGAATAATTGTACAGAGGACTCAGCTGAGACCACACAGCTGGCACACGATTTCTCCCCATCAGCGAACAAAAGAAAAAGGTTGAAGTCATCGCCGCCGGTTTATATTGCAATTTAGGGTGACTCTGCTAAATACCCTCATATAAATAACAATACATACTTAAAGTCTATTATGAATTGTGGTTTTGGGGAAACACATGAAAGCCTTCTCTCCTCTCCCCTCTCTCTTTTTTTCTGTTTCTTGCATGATGTGGTAGAGCCAGTACGGATATATTTAGGCTTTCTCAGTTTTTTAGGAGTTTAGGAGTAAAATATATAACTCACACGAGTGAAATAGTTGTACTATCAGTAGAAGTGAGAGAGCTTGTCATTTACATTTTTGGGGTTATTTAAAGGTAATACATACATACAGTTTTTTTTCTCATTCTCAGAGCTTTTTTTTTTCTTAACTAGCCTGTAAGTAACTCTCCCCTGAGTTTGGCCGTGATCTTGTAATCTAAAGGCTTCAGTGTTAGACCATAGGTGCAGTTTAAAGACAGGTCCTCATTGGCACATTTCTCAAAGCTGCACTGGTGGAGCAGAATTGCAAAGAACAAAAACACCTCCACCTTGGCAATCTGGTCGCCGATGCAGCGTCTCTTCCCTGATGAGAAGATCATCACGTTGTTGGTCATGTCCTTATCGAGGTCCCCGTTTTCATCCAGAAAGCGTGAGGGGTCGAAGATGTGCGGATCCTTCCACTTCAGAGGGTCGTGGTTGACGGACCACTGGTTGATGAAGACCACGGTGTCTTTGGGGATGTGGAGACCTTCGATGGTGACGTCTGAGGTTGTGGAGTGTGGGATGGTGACGGGGACGAAGCTGGTGAAGCGCATGGTCTCGTAGATGAAAGCGTCCAGGTACGCCAGGCTGCTTCTGTCCTCGATAGATGGCAGCCTTTGTCGCCCCACCACCTTGTCAATGAGCTCATGGAGTTTGGTCTGTATCTCGGGGTGTTTAGCCAGCAGAAGAAGAATCCAGTGGAGAGCAGTGGAGACGGTGTCGAGACCTGCACCAATCAGATCTGACACTGTGCTCTCGACGTGGCTTTTGGTCAGTCCGTTGTCACTGGAAGCCTTCTCAATAACGCCGATAATGGCATCGCTCATATCCCTTGTTACTTCTGGATCAAATGTCTCTCGGTGCTCCTCCACCTTGTGCTTGACAAACCCAAAAAACTCTTGGTTAAGGACTTTGAAGCTCTTGAACATGCTGCGGACCGGATTAGGAAAAGACTGCAGCCATGGCATCACATCTACCAAGCTGCCAGCCCCGACTGTCTGTCCAAACATGTCTACCCTCTGCAGCAAAGTTCTGAACTCAACCTCGTCATGTCCGTAACGCTTTCCAAAGCACAGGGCACAAATCACATTGGCTGCAGCTACTGTCAGCTCATGAGCGGGGTTGAAGTGCTGGCCCTGAGCACTGAGTCTAAGGAAAATCTCAACTAGCTCTGTGGCTTCAGCCACAATCTGCTGCTCAAAGGCTTTTTTGGTCTGGCTGTTGGCAGATGAGAATGCTCTGATCGTTGATTGAGCAATTTTCCTGTGCATCTTCCACTGTTTGCTGTAATTGGTGAAAGTCATACTCCTGCCTCCAGAGACCATCTGAAAAGAGATAAAGTCTGGTCTGCCTGCAAACTCTGTGCTGTGCTGTATCAGAGCCTCACGTATCACCCTGTCTCCATTCAGAACCACAATATCGCTGCAGCCCAGTCGTATCTGATACACGTTGCCATACTTTTTTGCCAGCCTGGCAAAGGTGATGTGAGGCATCTGGCCCAGCTGCATGGCGTTGCCCACCACAGGCCAGGCGAAGGGTCCCGGCAGTCTTCTCTTCAGTCGGAGGTTCCTGACCCACAGACAGGCTTCAAGGCAGAAGAGGAAAACAAACGAGGCAACCAGAGCAGGCTGGACCTGTCCGCTCCACTCCCTGATGATGCTGCTGCCCTTCACAGCAAACTCTCCGTCTATTTGAGCCATTGTGTTATCCTGTAGTTTGTCTATCATCCACTACGTCCAATAAAAATGTAGATTTTCATTACAAATGGTAAACCATTTCAAGCGATCCCTATTTCCACAGCCTTACGTACATTAAAACACAACTTCTTTGCTTCCTCATCCTATACTATAATAAGATTGACAAAATAGCCCAAAAATAGTCCAAGCAGCACTCACATGCTGTCTCACCCCTCCTCTACAGGAGCTAGTGTGGACGTCTCGATCAGGTTCAAGCCTTAACACTTCGCTTATATGTATCTCTTTTGTGGGAGGGGTCAGCCACTCAGGTTTTTTATTATCTCTCCCCTCCCATTTTGACCACAGCCTGCAGACCTCAGTCCTAGTCCCACTCAGGCCTCCAGCCAGCAGCGTCCCTGGTAGGATGACGGAGACGGAGAGCAGCTACTTAATGGTCCCTGTTGCCAAAGACTACAGATTTACAGTTTTTATAGCCAAATAATATAACAAATTACCGTGAAACCTTTAAAAGATAAGCGTCTTTACATACTATATGTGTCCTGAAAGGTATATATAACATAAATGTGATGGAAAATGATGCTCTTTGCCGTCGTGATGTGATGGATGGCAGGGAGTGATAGGAGTCGGGCTGTTTGGGAGCGTATAGTGTAAATTATGGACAGCAAGCTGGAGAGAAGTGTTTTTTCCGCCACGGTTAGGTGACTTTGCTGTTTCCTATGGACTTTCCATGGCCATTTTAAACATGACTTGCTTTCTGTTATTTACAGCCAGGCTGTTAATTATAACCATACAGGGGGGAAAAAGGCTCTGGGATATCAGCATGAAAGCTGCGGGTTTCACATCCAAACACTGAACAGCTACAAACAGCACAATTTATTATGCTCTATAAAATATATATACAATGTTATTGTTGGCATAATAGCCCTTTAAACAAAGGTCACAGAGATAATGTAACTGTTTGGGTTGCGGCTGCATCAAAATAGTTTTTAATGCGTTCAGATGAGAGGAGTTCAGCTGCAAATGTGCTTATGTGGGTGCTTGTGCAACAAAAGGAAGAAGTTATAAGAACATCAGCTTAAGTGATATTCAGCCGCAAACTAAGTATTCCAGAGGCTTCTATTTCTGTAATAATGAGATATCTAAATAATGTTGGTGCCTTATGTCACATTTTTGGCAGCGCCAACATTAAAACTGACACTTTAGGGCTGAGAAAGTAGTTCATCGACAAAGATTGTCAGGTTTAAAGGAGCATTGTGATGTTTTAAAAACTCCAAATGCGAAAACGACAAACAAACTGGACACACAGACCACTGACAATTCACTTTATTCATTTCAGATATAGCTTATTTTTCCATCATGTAAAGCCAACACATCGATAACAAAACATCTTCCATGATGAATGCTCAAACATTTGAGACGGACTCCGTTTTTTTTTTCGTTCTTTTTTTTAAATGTTGTACTTGTTGCTGTTACACAGACGGAGCAGAGTGACACGTCCGTTGGGTGCTGTAACATTAATTCCTGAATGCAGAGGCTTAAAGAGAGTGCAGTGACATACACGTAACTTTGAAGAGGTTGCTTTGTAAACATGTTTGTGACGATAATTCAGTGAGTGACAGAAATCTGCTGCACACGTGTCTTTACTTATATTTTTCATATTGTTGTTGTTGTTGTTGTTGTTGTTGAACTGGTGTGACATGTGTGTTTGGCAGTGGCCGTACAGTAAAACCTGGACGTGTAAAAGTTTGTGAAGTCTTCATGGTTCGTGGCAAAGTCTCTTCTTCATCCTCCAGCATTAAGATGCGCGTTCCTTGATGAAAGAGTTCCTACTTCACAAACATACCAGCCTTTCTTTCTTTTTCTTTTTTAAAACACTTTGATCAGCTGTCTTTGTTTAATGTGTTCATACGCTTTGAGTACAGTAGATAGTGAAATACATTAAATTTCATTACGCTTATTGTCATACCTGAAATACGAAAGTATAAAAAAATATTTTGTAACTGCTTTTATGTGGCAAAGGTTAAATAAATTCTTACATATTACAGTCGACAACAATAAGTCATCACGTGACTTTTTTTTTATAACATTCACAAGCACTTCTTCTACAGTTATATTAGTTTAAATTGACATTTAAAGAAAAGGAGCTAACTCCTGCACGCACAACATAGGAGTACATGCTCAATAGTGGATGTGAAACATGCACACAGCTCAGAATCATGCACAAAATCTGATCAAGTATAGAGTATCTTTTGAAGCAGAAATCTAATACATTTTGATCTGATCCCAACAACCTTGAGTTCAACCTGTAGCTAATGTAAAACATATTCTCAGCCCTGCACCAACAATACTTAATATTCAGTCTGTGTTAAGATAACCATTAAATATCATTATTAAATATGACAAACAACCGTAGAATTTAGTGCAGGTGCTGTACGTTGATACTCACTGTTACACGTCATTGGTGGAAAAGTGTTTGCTGGCCTTGAGTCACAGTAATGGGACATGCTGTTCATGCTGGGGACACTAAGCCAAGCAGCTTCCCCCTGAGCCGGGCGCTGACACAGTATCGGAGGGGCTTCAGCGTGAGCCCGTAGGAGCAGTCCAGAGTGAGGGGCTCGGAGGGGTCGCTCTCAAAGCTGCACTGGTGCAGCAAGATGGCTGTGAATAAAAACACCTCCACCTTGGCGATCTGGTCACCGATGCAGCGTCTCTTCCCTGATGAGAAGATCATCACGTTGTTGGTCATGTCCTTATTGAGGGCCCCGTTTTCATCCAGGAAGCGTGAGGGGTCGAAGATGTGCGGATCCTTCCACTTCAGAGGGTCGTGGTTGACGGACCACTGGTTGATGAAGACCACGGTGTCTTTGGGGATGTGGAGACCTTCGATGGTGACGTCTGAGGTTGTGGAGTGTGGGATGGTGACGGGGACGAAGCTGGTGAAGCGCATGGTCTCGTAGATGAAAGCGTCCAGGTACGCCAGGCTGCTTCTGTCCTCAATGGATGGGAGTCTGTCTTGGCCCACTACTTTGTCGATGAGCTCTTGCAGTTTGGCTTGCATCTCTGGGTGTTTAGCCAGCAGCAGCATGATCCACTGCATGACGGTTGATATTGTGTCTTGACCTGCCCCGATTAGATCTGTGACTGTCGCTTCGACAAACTCTTTGCTCAGCCTGCTGTCCTTCCCATGCTCAATGACATTGATGATGGCGTCGCTCATGTCCCGGGTCACCTCTGGGTTGAAGGACTCCCTGTGCTGCACCACTTTATCTTTCACGAAGGCAAAGAACTCCTCGTTGAGGTTTTTGAAGTTTTCATAGACACTGCGGACCGGGTTTGGGAAGGACTGAAGCCAGGGCATGACATCGACCAAGCTACCTGCCCCCACTGTCTCTCCGAACTTTTCCACCTTTTTGAGCAGGGTCCTGAACTCCAGGTCGTCATGTCCGTATCGCCTCCCAAAGCACAGAGCGCACATGATGTTAGCAGCGGCTACTGTAAATTCGTGAGCAGGGTCAAAATACCGTCCATCAGCGCTCTGGCGCAAAAATGACTGCACCAGGTCCATGGCCTCGGCTGTAATGTGTTGCTCAAAGGCTTTTTTGGTCTCACTGTTAGCAGAGGAAAAGGCTCTGAGGCTGGATTGGGCTATTTTCCTATGCGCTTTCCACTGTTTGCCATAATTAGTAAATGTCATACTCCTGCCTCCAGAGACCATCTGGAAAGAGACAAAGTTTGGTCTGCCTGCAAACTCTGTGCTGTGCTGTATCAGAGCCTCACGTATTGCCCGGTCTCCATTCAGAACCACAATATCACTGCAGCCCAGTCGTATCTGATACACGTTGCCGTATTTTTTGGCCAGCCTGGCGAAGGTGATGTGAGGCATCTGGCCCAGCTGCATGGCGTTGCCCACCACAGGCCAGGCGAAGGGTCCCGGCAGTCTTCTCTTCAGTCGGAGGTTCCTGACCCACAGACAGGCTTCCAGGCAGAAGAGGAAAACGAAGGAGGCAACCAGAGCAGGCTGGACCTGTCCGCTCCACTCCCTGATGATGCTGCTGCCCTTCACACCAAAATCAGTGTCCAGTGCCATTGTGACAAATTCTCTGCTCACTTGTTCTTTAAAAAAAAAAAAAAGAAGAGAAAAGAAAAATAAATCTTTGCTTTTTTTGTTTAGTTGCTGTGTTTTGGGGAGGAAAAAAACTCAATAAATCTCTTGTGGATCCATATCACATGCAACAAAATGTTAAAAATCTGTCAATGAAATGCCAGTGTGGTCATAATGATGAAAAGTAAAGTACGTGATACAAGAAGTGAGTTGGGGTGAAGTCTTTTCATCAAGTCTTTAGTGCCTGCCTTTTGCGTACATTTCAGCTTCTTATATGTTTTGCAGTTGGTGGGCAGGGCTCAGGGTAACTTTCATACTCCTCCCATTGTGGTAGCCCTGCAGACCCCACTATATTATCTATCTCCCTGTTGTCGGTCGCTGTCGGAGGCGCGCACTTGTGAGCGTCGAGGGGACACCGTGAGCGTGCAGCGCGGACCGAGCGTCCGCTGCACAGAGAGAGGGAGAGAAAAAAAGAAACTGAGCAGCAACTGGTGACCGATTCAGAGGGGAAACGTGTCGAGCCAATTTGTTTTACTAATTGGAGGACTGGCAGAGTTCGCACATTTCCAAAGTGTATCTCTCTGACATGATTTATTTTCTGGCCGCAGAGGACTCAGCGGGCGCACTTTGGCTAGACAAAGTGCGTGCGTTACGGTTTGTCCAACTTTAGACTGACGTCGCGCTTGAGTTACATTTGCGCAACATTTATTTTAGCGTAATTTTATTTTTTTCAGCCGCGCGAATGTGAAACTTATTTATCTTTTCAGTTAATGATCCTGTGTGTCGATTTGCCGAAAAGTTAGTTTGCATGCTTGGTTTAAAGGCATCATCTGTGCGGAACCTTGGGACTCGGTGAATTTAAAACTGATGAGACGTGTTTTTTTGTTTTTTTTCCCCATCGTTATTTTATTGTGTTTCACCTCGATTTGTAGTCTAGAAGTCGTGCAGATTGAGAGTGGAAAATTATCATTTTGTTAGTTTGTCATAAAATGTAATCAGCGCCAAATGTAAAGTTGAGAGAAAGTTGCGCATCACAAAGCTCGTCTCCAAAAAAAGTCCCAGCCGACCGTCGTTTATACCAGGCTTATTGAAATACTGGACTTTAAAAGATTGACTCACAAAGAAAAATCAGCAGACATAATATCAGAGTAAAACATGTCACATGTCAAACACTGAGATCATAATCAGGTCAATAGTCCTTTCTTTCTTGTTTTCTTTCTTTCTTTCTTTCTTTCTTTCTTTCTTTCTTTCTTTCTCTCTCTCTCTCTCTCTCTCTCATCTCAGCATCCGTGACCGTCTGAAATCTCACCCAGCAAGCGGCACAGTAACTCAGATATTGTGCCGCCATGAAATATTGATTTCCCTGAACACTGGTGCTGAACACATAAACTGCAGTTTTGCATGACAACCCTAACCCTGATTACATCATACCGCAACAAGGTCAGGTACTCCCCCGCTCCATGACAGTGGTTCTCCTTTCAAGTCAAAGCAATCACAGAAATGGGGGAAATTCAGGGAGGAAAGAAAAGAAAAGAGGAGAAAAGGCACACACAAACAAAGCAAAACCTGTGGCTGCATTGAACTTTTTTATTTGCTTTAGATAATAAAACACAAGCTCTGTTTTTTGTGTCATGAGTCAAAGATAGATAGATAGATAGATAGATAGATAGATGTGGCATTCATCTTAAGTAGAGCTCAGTTCAAAGTGGTGTGATCTCCCCAGGCCAAACATTCCCCTTTCCCTGTGCGAAAGACAAAATTTGTTTCTTGTTTTCCCGCCAGCTGTGAAGTTTATTTTTGCAGGGAAGTAATGACCCTAATTGAAGGCACTAAAACATTTCCGAGGTCCAAGTCAGGGGGACAGAAACAGAAACGCTGCCACACAGGCACAGTCAGTCATTATCAGCAGGAAAGGAGGAGGAGGAGGAGGAGGAAGAGGAGGAGGGGTGAGGAATAGGGGAGGACGATGGCAAATGTGGCACATGATATCTAGTTTGCTTTTTTAAAAACATGTTTTATTAGACGTGCACATCATTTTCCATGACATGACTCTATTATGAACCCATTTATAGAAAAAAAATCTGCAATCGTCATTTACAGATTTATTTCATTTTGTTTATGCCGAAACACACTAAGTAAACAAACCTGTCATTTTTCATGACTGGATAAACCTAATAAACAAAACTGAAAACACAATTTCATACTGTTTAACTTTGTTTATATTTGGCGGACCCTGCCACCTTTGTAGTTTGAAACATTTTTCTGGGGAACTTATTGTCCTCTGAGAACAGCTTGTTTATTCAGTTATGGAAAACTCAATATTACCCAGTTTGTTTTATAACCTCATCAGTATTATAAATATTAAAATTCTGACTTTGAAATTTTTCTGCAAAACGACATAGTGTCCCTTCAGCCATCAACTCTCCTTATTCCACCATAAAGTCGATGCTGCTGATGTGACGGTGGATGTTTCGTAACCGTTACTGTACTATTACTGAATGCCCAAAGCAAATATTTTGAAAAGATATAACCTGAAGCTTTTTTTTTTGTGGGGTTACATAATGCAACCATGCACTGAACTGTAATGTATAATAAGGTCTGATTGAATAAACCGTTAAATAGCAGGTCTTACGGGTACCGCAGGCTTAAACTGGGAAAGCAAACGGAAAGGCAACAATAAAAGTAACCTAAGTGTAACTACATTGTGTGTTATGTATCATTCTTTCACAATAATGGTACTTAAGGAGTCTGCTACAGATGTCGAGAGTTTTTCCTGGTTCAGAGCGCTGCCTGAGAGCTGTTTGTCTTGAGAAATGCGGTGTGGCTGAGCACCAAAGCCTCCAGAATGATTCCTCGGTTAACCAGAGACATAGCAATGTCTTCGAATACACTGCCTGCACTGGGGATGACTGTTTCTTCTCTCCTCTATTCCTATAGGGGGAATCCCCCCCCTCCACCTCCACCTCCACCTCCACCAACACCGCCACTACCTCCTCCTCCTCCTCCTCCCTCTCCTCCTCGCCTGAGCCTGCTCCTCGTACACATGTGGCCACTTGCATCCCCATCACGCTAATCAGAGCCAGGTTTGTGGCTGAGGAAGGGGGTGGATGGGTGGCGGGAGGTAAGGGGGTTGGGGGGTTAGTTTGTGTGTATGTGTGTGGGAGAGGGTGGAGGCCCTTGTTGGGGAGGGGGGGTGTCGTGTGTGCGTTTTGCGTGTGGCTGCTGTGTTTGCCTGTGATTACCCCTTGTAACCTGGCTGTGAAAGGTTGGCCCTGACCCTGCGTTGACTCTGGCTGCGGGGGGAGTAGTCAGAGGGGGTTTTGGGGTGGAGGAAGGGATGGGGTCTACACGCCGCTGCATGTCATGTGCAGGCGGGTGGGCGCTCGCTGTGTGGAGACGGGGCCAATGGTAGACCAGGCTGCCCCGGCTCTGGAGCTAATCATTGTTTACTAGTCTCATTTCCACTTCTCAGTGAGCTACTGTCACGCACAGCACCAACAGGGAGGAAGGAAGAGGGAAGGGGGGTAGGTAGGTGTGTGTGTGTGTGTGTGTGTGTGTGTGTGTGTGTGTGTGTGTGTGTGTGTGTGTGTGGTGTATTGGGGGGTCGGTTGCAGCAGAGAGAGGAAAGCCAGGGGTCCAACAGGCAGTTGGGGATCTGGTGGGACTTGGGAAAGGGAAGAGCAGAGAGAATGCAGGAATTTATGTGAAGTGTATTTTTTTTCTCTCTCTCTTAAGAGAACAAAGGTGAGCCAAGACTGAATAAGCTGTGACCAAAAACAACCCAGACAAACCAGTAAACAGACCACCAAAAACATCCTCTGGACCAGCGCCATCTCAGCCAGCCAGGAGGTAACCACCGGACATTGCTAGTTAGAGTTGGTTAAAATGAGAGCGTTGTCGCCTGCCAGACCACAGTACGAGGCAAAAGAGATACTTGGAGTGGGTGTCACGTTCCCAAGTGATTGGTGTTTGAGAGTGGAAAGCCTGAGAAAAGGACAAGGCACATTTCACTTTGGCTGTGAGATACCAAATGGACATGTGGCTAATTTGGTATGGAGTAAGCACTATTTTCAAATATGCACCCCAACACTGCAATTAAGCCTTAGAAATGCTCCTTTCACATGCTGTTCATTGTGTTTGAAAGGGAAAAAGAAACTATATATATAAATATATAACAACAAAATGATATAACTTAAAGCTACACAAATCAACTCTTTGTTTCATCATTGGATGGAATTTCATCAGTGGAATTTGAAAGGTATTGGTTGTGTAGTCAAACCCACCGAGAATTATCACCTGACTCCTACCCTCAGTTCTACAGAGTCTTTCAGCTCATTTCTTTTTGGTTCTCCAGCCCCCAAATTTGCTATTTATTCACTTGTGTCAGCACTGTTTTCAGCTACGGCAGTAGGCTCTCTGATAAAACCACTGAATGCTGTCTAGGTAGCTCAAACCTAAGACAAAGTTAGCAACTAGCTGGTGTAATAGAGAGAGATTCCTGTTAAGAGTTGGCACAGACCAGAAGTTGAGTCAGTATTGGAGTTGCATTTATCAGGTGGCCTCAAATGACTCCAAACAAAAGCTAATGTTGTTCATTATCTTGTGGATGTGTATAAAGGCAATTGTTTGCTAATACATTGTCCGTAGCCGCGATTTAATGTTATAATACGTCAGTGTCGTCTTCACAAACTGTTGCGATGATCCCAAGTGATCACAAACATCAATTATTGCAGGTTTACCCCAGTTTATTTATTAAGAGCACAAACACATGTTTTAATGTGACGGTGATCCCAAAGAGCACTGATAATTTTATCCAGCATGAAAATGGTTAAAAATGAAAATGTTATGCTTAGTCATAAAGTCATACTTTTGGTAAACATATCAATGCTGAGACCGTATTGTGGTGGTCAAAGTCCTTTTTTGATACTGTAAGACAAGGAGGCTAAGGGTAAAAAAAAAAAAATCACAAAGCATTTTTAGACTATGACCACTCTGCATGTATTGTTTTACATATATTGTATATCACCACATACAGCGCAGTGAACCCCAGGCAAACAAACAAGAATGAATAATGAGAATTCTATTCCTTGTTTGTGTACTTGTCAAAACCTCCATGGTTTCACAATGAAAAGAGGCCCTAGCGAGGCCCAGACAACCTGAGGTAAGATGGGCTGAATTACCTTGTCACAGCAGGTCCAGTGTTCTGTTTTGATTTAAATCTGGGGTGAAAAAGAGAAAATACCATACCAAGGAATCTGGTTATCGGTGATATCTCCGTTGTGTTATACCTGCTGTGCCCAAAGATGTGTCGCCGCAGGCAATATCAAGCAGCCCACATAAAAGAGGGGAGCACTACTTTTAGAGAATGCTTTCCTGGAATGATTTAATGTTCTTGGTTAAACTGTGAGAACATGGATTCAGACCTTCTCCAAAAGTATGATTTTTAACCTTAGAAAAATATTTTCTCACACATGCTGCACTTTCATGTGGTCCTGTAGTTGAATATAGAAGGAAAATGGTCAAGGTCAATGTTGTTTGACTCAATCCGCTGACCACCCACATTGCAACATTTTTCACAAACCCATCAAAGAGATAATGTAAAACCATTCTGCAGGATTCAGGACATTTAGAATTGTTAGCATGAAATGTTCTTTCAAGGTGGCACATGGTCATTTCTGATCCTGAGGAATTAGAGTTGTCCTTGCATGCACCTGGACGACAGCCAATGTTTTGGCCCTTCAAGTGTAGCCAGCGGATATCCAGCAACAGATGTCAAGGCGTCCTCTTCTTAGCATCCGCCATTGTTTTCAAATCTCTATTAACAGAATGATCCATTTTTAAAAAGCAGACTATAGATGACGGGATCAGAGACTGAATATCAGCCAATGCATTCAGGCTCTTTTTCTCTCCACACACACGGTTTACCTAAATGCAGCCAAAGCGTGCTCAAACTAGGTTGGTCAAAACTACTCGCTGACAAATTGACAATTTTTTCCAGAAGGTTTCCGTTTGTAGCTGTTCATATAGGTCATTAAAAGAATAAAACAGGAAGTGTTTGGTCTTTGCATCCAGGACCAAAGAAACAACTTTATTATTCAACATATAAGATGTTGAATGATGATGAAGAATGATGAAATCCCATGATAAGGTTGTGTCATAGACTAGACTAGACTATGTACTTTACGGTAAATAAACATCTGGACATACCCCCCTGTAAGATACTGCCCTTATTTAAAACCACGAATACTAATTGTCTAGGACAAATAACAACAGTGCCCTCTTGTGGCCTAGGAGTTAATGCTTATCTTCATGCACGTATCAATCAAATTTTAGTGCCTTAGTTTTTGCAAAACAATCTATGTTTTCCTCAAACTTTCCCTTTTTTCACCTCTTTCTTTCTTAAAGTCTCTGAACAGTTTTAGCAAACCTCCCAGACCTGATTCAGAGCCACCGTTAAGTGTTCACCCTTTGGCTAGGTGAGCTATGTTTTGGGCTCGCGTAATTGTCTGGTCAGTCATTTCTAGGGTTTTCTTGTCAGACATTGGGAACTCTGCAACAGGCGCTGCTTGGAGGTTGGAACAGTTCCATGTCAATGAAATAAGACTCGTGCTCTCACCTATCACTGCTGTGGGTGGGTGTTCCATGTCTTTAGCCCTCAAGTGCTGCCTGCTCGCCCACTTTGATTGCAGGTCCCTTGCAAGGGTGGGAAGAGTCGACCTGATGTTACTGCCCATTAGGAGTTCATGCAACTGTCTTGGCTGTGGTCAGTATCTCTATGCAGGCCAGTCTGCCATGATCAGGGTCTTTACTGGCGCATTCCCTGCTTCCTGTTTGAACTTCAGTATCAACCATATGAGTAGGCTCTGGCAGAGGATAGGCACATCATGAGATTGAGAGCTTAACTTCTCAAACCTTGAGCACTCCCACGCACTCCTTTTCTATCTCAGTGTACCTAATTTCAGCTTCTGGTCTACGGTCCTCACTGTGGAGCTGCAACAGGATGACACATATCCAATAGCTAGAGACAACCGTTGTCCTGTGCACATGCAAGTACACCAAGGTTAGGTGATATTTACTCAGGTAATTTAATATGCTGAGTGCTCCCTTTAACTCTACGTGGTCTCTGGTGGGGTGAGCTCGCCAGTGTCTCAACATTTCTTTGAAGGATTTTAGGTGCACTGGTAATCCCCAAAGGAAGACATTTAAAGAAGCACCATCCAAACAGTGTGATGGAGGCTCTTTGTGTAGTGGTATCTACCAGAGCCCTGAGGCTGCTTCTAGTCATGAAAGGATTGTGGAACCACTCCACTGATGTCTGTAGGATGAACCTCTCTTTCTTGACAGTTTTGTTCATCAGCAGTAAGTAGATACACACCTTTCTAGAGTGGAAGGAAATTGGGGCTCACCACTCTGCTGGTTCTAACATCGTCTTGACGATGTAGGTTTCCACCTGGACCAAGTCCTCGTTCGCTGCACTCAAGAGGAGTATTGGGACTCCTGGGCTGGGTAGTTTCCTGTATTACAATTTTGATCTGCGTAAGTCCTTCTTAGGCTTGAGTTTCTAGAGCAATAGTTTGCTCATGACACATCACTCAGCCCCATGACAATTTCAAAGTTAACATGACCTCCACACCACCTGTACCATCATCTCCAGAGTGGGGTTAAGGATTAGCTGTAGCCTCTATGACAGGTCCTTGTCCAGCATCCCCACCACAGTTCAGTCCGTGGCGTCTTCCTCTTGTTTTGTTTCGGCATTTAAAAGCCCCAACAGCTCCACAATACGCAAATGTCTCTATGTGTGCTGTCCTTGCTGCTTGAAGCGTGCACATACATGAATAAAGCGGTGCACTGGAATGAAGTATACATCGAATTTTGGTAGAATAACATCATATCATCTGTCTTCCCCTTGTCCATAGGTGGAAGAGCTAAGAATGTTCTATGCTTCTTTTCCGAGTGCAGCATCAACATGCTTATGTAAAACAGCGCCGTCCTCTTTGTAAAGTTCGGTAGCCGTCCTGTAGCGTGTTAAAACTTTTTTTCCCTCAGTCAGGCCGCTCCACAGGTTTCGCGCGGCCAAAACTCTCTCAGATGATTAAAACTTTACCATCCCAGTTGAAACTTTTCTTCACCTTGTAATAAACTTTAGTAAGTAAAATTGCTAACTTTTTCGTGTAACTCCAGACATGGGTTCATACAGGGTGGAACTTGAAACAACTTATTTAACGATACCTGCAAACTTTAGACAAGTGACTGGAGTAAATAAACATCCTTGACAAACATAAGCCCTTCTATTATTAATGTAGTAACACATTAGGATAATAGCCTACTTTTCCCAAACTTTTCTCTCTTCACTTTGTGCAGGCTGCGTGATAGATCTTCACTTAATGTGGCACCCAGGACAGGAGCCATGTATTATGTACACTATAGGGATATTTGTTTCTAATCCCGTAGAGTTTTTGCGTGCTAGGGGAGCAGAGCGGGGATGAGCTTGCGTGCCATGCCGCCCTGGCGTGCGCGGAGCTCGGTCACTGAACTCCGGCTTCCCTAGGGAGCTGGGGCGGTGGGGGGGGGGAGGAGGAGGAGGAGGAGGTGTGGGGCTGCGCTGAGAGATTAAAATGAGACGAGGGAGAAAGCACAAGTAGAAATGGCTTCCAGATGACCCCGACTCCGTGAGCTCATCTCAGACAGGCTGAGAAATTGGTAGGACACATTTCCCACCTCCAGCCCCGTGAAAAAAAACTACATAACCTTATTTGTTCAGTACTTTTGAGAACACTGCAACCGTGGCAACATTATAAATTGTGAGGCTGGCCTACATATAAATTTGAAGGAGCAGGAAACGTGAGTGAAGCTAAATCTGGATATTATTCTGAAATGTTCTTCTGACATGCTACTCACATTCTTACTTGGAACTTTCTCCCATCTGTGTTTTTCAACTCAGTCATCCATGCAGTTTTGGAAAATGATGCAGGCTGTTTATCATGACACTCTGTGTTTTTATGTTGTTTTTGTCCGTATTTCTTTATATTCTGGTTTTGGAAAAATCATTTTGTTCGGTGCAAGAGAACTCTGGTGTTTCACCATGAAACCAGGAGACTATTACAGCATCTCCACATGCGTTAAGCGTGAATAAAGAGCTCTTCTATTTTGCATGTTATAAAACTATTATCATTCATGTATTCATGGGACTCAAATTTCGGATTTTAACCTTTTGTGAAATTGATAATAGGATTCAGTGAATGTGGCTCGTTTTTGTCTGTCAACCATAAATCACAACTGTTAAAATGCTCCTGTTATGCCTCATAATCTTTGCAGCGGGGAGAGATGGGGAAAATGGACAGCCCGCCATTATCAGTTTGACACATACTTTGCATTCTGAGTCACCAGAATCCACCTTTTATTAACACGCTCCATAATGCATAGGGTTATGCAAGAAAGACTCACAGTAGAAGTCATTACTCTCTTAGTGACTCATCATCCCATATTTATCACATCTAAAATGCTGACATAAAGCCTCAGTTTTAGTCTGAGACAGGACAGAACTGCGTTTCAGGGAACTTGCATTTTTGCAATTAATCTTTCAAAGAAGTTTGACAGAAAGACCCGCTTGGATTAAATAATGCTATCATAAATAAACACACTCGTTCTGTGAATCATTAACTGTCGGAGTGATACTTACTGGCTGTGCAACACTTGGACGATGATTTTATGAAGAAAGTGTCTTCTGGGTCACTGAAAACAAAATTAAAGTGGAAATCCACCTTGAAAGAGAAATCACTTGCACATGGGACACATTTCTTACACAGCTGGAAACTAGACAGACGCCACTTGTGGAATATCTTTTCTGAAAGTCTTCCAGTGATTGTGACTCGAGTGACACTTGAATTTTATTTCACAAGTTAATTTGACTAACCATGAATTATGTCAATGTACCACAATGGCGTGTGTTTTTTAATTTGTAGACCAAAATGAAACAAAACAAACGGGGCATAAACGTTAACAGTAAAGCACAGCACATAGGAATAAAAGCAGTATGTGTACAGTACTTTATGTGATCAGGAGTTTCCTGACCACGACCTACATATTCAAAAGCTACTTGGTTGATTGTTCCAGATTTTTGAAAGTCTGGGATTACATGGCACTCCAAGTGATTTAGCAGAGACACCTGTCTGTCTTGCTCAGCAGTCTTTCTCAATTCTCTCTGACCGTCATCATTCATCGTCCACTTTTATTTCAGCTCCACAATCTTGTAGCCCGTCTGCACGGACTGCTGTGTCTCAAAACATTGTGTATTGTGCGCCGGTATGTGAACCATTAAAACAAATACCAAATCAGTGAGTCACCTGAGAGTATGGGAGTGATGGCAGGAGAGAAGGGGGAAAGGGAATAAATCTTACATATTGTTTGTCGATTTAGAATAAGGTAATGTATGCTAGAATACTGCTTTGGTTTTATGATAAAGGGTTTATTTAAAGATATAATATGTAACAATATTTTAGTAATTTTTACTTATTTGTCAAGTTGGGAAGTCATTCTTCCGACTGTTCGTGTGTTTCATGTCAGGATGTGGGAGCAAAATGGACGCCATAAAGAAGATGATTTGCGCTTTATCGCTGAGAGCTCAAACTATGCTGTGATTATTGTAAGTCATTTTTATTTAAGTACTATTTGCACACAGGCATGCAAATCTTTTTCTCAGCATACTCATACTTATTGACTTGTTCGTCATAGTTTGTAAATCATTGCACTCCTGGGCCTTGTTGAGCTAGAATGAGTGTTGTCATACAAGATGTTGCCGTGTTTACTTTCAATGCAATACTTGGTATAACTCTGAATATGTTTTTTTTTCTGAGAAATGGTTAACCATGACAACATTTCGTCTCTTGATACCCAAGAAATCACATCATCTGCAGAGCATCTGCTCAGTCTGCTGCGATACAGGATGTTTCTGTTTCTTCTCTGTACTTTTTACCAACTCACACATTTATGAGCTGTTTTGTCTCCGTCTCTCTTTGTGACAGACTGTCCCAGACTGGGATCCCTGCATGCAGGGAGGCTGAGCTGGGCTGATCGGAGCTGAGGGGGCCAGCGGCTCAGCCACAGGCACACTGAACATTACGTGCCGTATAGATACTACCAGCGGGTTGCTCTTCTCATTGTGTAATTGGGCGGATAATGTTCCGTGATTCCCTCTCTTTTGCACCTCCGTATGTTCCGCTTGAGCAGCTCGGCGCATTTTAGTATCCTGAAAACGAAGCGGGGTCAGCAAGCGGTCGGGTTACCCCCCTCCACTGCTCCAATTCTGCAGATGAGCTGATGGTATCGCCACAGCAGCGGGACGGAGACATCAGAGGGCAGAGTTCATCCACTGTCCTGGGCCGTGAGGAGCCCTGCTGAAGGCTCACTGGTGCAATAAAATTAGCTTTCTTTGTGATTTAAATCATCAATATAAAATTATAAGCATATGGGAAAGAAAGGAGAGTGATCTTTGCATTAAAAACAAGAAATTCATACGAACAGAAACACTTTAAATCTACAAAAAGCTATTATTCTATGAGCGAGGAACAAGCAGAATTGAGTGTGTGGCAGTATATTGGGCCTGGGTGCCCAATTTGCTCACGACAGCCCAGCGTATCTGGGTTTGCAAATCATGGAGCAAGACCAGGGAATTAACATAAATTACTTCAAATCATGGCAGTTGTCATTTTTTTTTTTTTGCATTCTGACAGTATAGTTTCAATGTAGTTAGGGCCCTCCTCTTGATGTTGCTCCACCTCCTTTTCCTTGATTGACATTCCAGTTGTCTCAAGCTTAAAACATTTTCTGTATCCAGCCTGCTTCTGCTTATTCACGCTCCCTCATCCGTGATTTGTATAAATTCAGCGAGGGTAACTGTTTTGTCTTTTTTGTAAAACTTTCAATGGTTGTCAACCCATTTATCAGCTATATTAGTTCAGCTTCGGTTCTCAATTACTGACCGAAATCTCTCGCAAGATCTGCGGTCATTCAATACTCTCCTCGCCGCCTCTTGAGGAGCAGAGATTTCTCCGACTAGCTGCCGCAGTGTTTATACTTCTACAGAAAGAGCGATTACAGCTGACGTAAAATAACCGCGTGACCCTTGGGGATGACACAACTCCGGCAGACTCTTGCCCTCCGGGGCTCTTCAGAAGTAAGAGTTGTCATATTTGACTTTAGGTGAGAGATGATAGCTGCTTTCTCTGCGTCAGAGAGCATTTTTGTGCTGCAGAAAAGCCAGAGAGCAGTTCTAAAAATGATTTATCTGATGAGTTGATTTGCCCTGCGGATACTTTGTTCTCCCCATGTTTTGCCTGGATGATGATCTGAAATACAAATGACTATCGTCTGATTTACAAGTTACAAATGAACCCCAGATATTTCTAATTTACTGTCGCCTTTTTGTGGTGGTGATGCATTTTATTAGTGTGCTTGCTTGAGCAATACAGCTCAGAAAAATGATCAAGATGTTATTTTTTGGCCCGTGTTTGTTGGTTGGTTTGTCAACAGGATTACATAAAAACCACAGAAGGGACTTCAATGAAACTTGGATGGAGGATGGGTCTGGGGCCAGAATAGACCCAAATAACTTTTGGTAAGGATCTGGATAAAGAGATCGATCCAGATTTTTTTTTTTTTACTTTCTTTATCATTGTCAATGACCATTTTTTTGTTAATTTCTCAAGGAACAATGTATGGGTCTTGGCTTCAAACAGCATTCTGGGGACCTTATTTTCCTTTTTCAGTTATGGAAAAAGTGTATATTGCATTTTATTTATATTCTATTATTACCTCATTGATATTGTAAATATTACAATTCTGAGAACTACACAGTGCCCCTTTAAGTGAAATGAGGACTGACGTCTGACAAAATAAAGTGGCAAAAATGCAGTTTCTTTTACACATGCCGTATCATTTAATAAAAACCACCACTTTCCAGGCTTTCGTTTTACTCTGGCATGTTCGTGGGTCCCACTTCTACTGGAGTCCATCTCCTCCTCTCATCCTGTCGGACTGCAGCGCACCCTGTGGCCCGGCCCATGTGGAAGCAACCTGGAGCTGCTGACCTGTTCAGCTGTTGGGCTGAAATAGTCATACTGCATGCTAATGCCTTTGCAATTATGCAACACGGGCAGACATGACGACCATTTCACATCGATACATGCTGTTTTTGTGACAAGGTCTGGTAGCATGACTGAAGCGCTTATATCACTGCCACTTCTCTTTCGTGTGTAGTTAGAGAGTCAGAGGCTCTTGGAGTGAAAGAGAAATGCATTTACAGGGATTGTATCTCGGCCATCTCCTCTGTTTAGGTGTGGGAGAGGTTCAAATGCTACACTCAGTGGATTTTGTCTATATAAGGCGTGTTCTTTTCAGTGGTACACTCATTTATGGGGGAATGTAAACACATGGCTGTCGGCGGACTAATAGCCATTAGCAGTCCTATTGTTCAAGGAGAGAATGTCTAAGCTGACAGCCTTGATTGTACACCTTTATTGGTAGGTTCCATGTGGATATTCTCCTATATTTTACTTCTATTCTCTCTTGAGTGTAGTGGAAGCTGGTGGTAGTAAATTATCAGGAGGTAACGTGAAAGGTCCTAACTCTCCGAAGAGTTTGTGTGACGTGTGCTAATTCGCAGAACAGCCCCCGAAAAAGTTCAATCAGCGGGGAACAGTGTTTTTTTTTGTTTTTTTGTTTTTTTAATGGTGTTTTGAACCAGCCCTGCAGGCATAAATGGAGCGAGTGGTGCTCTGTCATTGTTGGGAACAATTCGACAGGCAAGTGCAATGAAGACGGATGTTGGTCCCCGTATTTCACATAGGATGATACGCATTTTCTTCCCCATTTGATATGCTTTGGCAACCTCTTGACATTAAAGGGACCTCAGGGAGGAGCTGCATTCGAGGCAGATGTGAAGGCCGAAGCCCGCAATTTGAGACGGACAAATCAAGAGGTCATTCTCCTGTTTTAAACCTCTTTTAATGCTAAACAACATACATTTTGTTAAGTGTGTAGGCCCACAGATAACTTTATGAATGGTGTAACCTGAGGCGGCCCATCCAAAGGCTTCCCTTGGAGGCAGACCCAGACACAAACAACCTTATAGTTTGACCTCCTTACCCTGTCCCCCTGCATCCTCTGCTGCCCCCTTTTCCTCTGTTGCACCCTCTGCCGAAGGTGATACATCTCCAAACCCCACAGTCTCTGTTGGCAAAAGAGAGGGCTGCCTCTCAACCCAAATAGCTTAAGAGAGAGCAGTCTCCGAGGAGTCCCCCCACCCCCCATGCTCAATGTATTCCATATGCTCACTCAGAGGCCGAGAGGCACCCTATACCTCACATCTGGCACAGACCACCTATGCTAGCTGACATATCCCTCCTCAGACGATCAGACCGGCTGCCTCTCAGTGGAGGGAAGCTGGCCTCGTCAATGATCTCCTCCTCTGATCTTTGTATTTGTTTCCAAACTAAAGACATCCAGGGGTAGTGGGTTTATCTGGCTGTGATCTGAGGAAACAGATTACTTCTTACTAATATTATCTCTTGTGAATGGCATTGTGACTATTATTTATAAAATACACAAAAGTAAGTAGGTATGTTCCTATTAAGTTCTGTGGCAAACAGCTGCATCCAAATTCTTAAGACTATTTAAGGTCCTTTTTTAACGTATTATTTGAACCTTTTCATGATCTGTGACCAAGTTGAAGTTGTTTTTATTTGTGCACAGACCATCTTGATAAATCAAACCTCCAACTTAACAATCTACAGCTGAACTTGCATCATAAATCTAGCTTGTACGGTAATTGGATGTAAAGGCAGAGGCCCTAACATACGGATCGGAGTATATTTTCCATAGTTTGCCATTGTGTTTTCCTATCCCTAAGTTTGCTTTTCTTCAAAGGTTAACTGAGGACATGGTGTGTGTAAGTAAGACAGATCTGATTGCTGAGGCTTTACCATGCAGGCAGCCCGCCACGCCGAGGTGCACTGAGGTCACCAGAGTGGTTTAGTAAGACTCCTCTAAAAGGTGAACAATATATCCTCCCTCTCACTTTTACACTCTCTGAGGAGAGGGAGGGGATTGCTCTTCTCCCCTCTTTCTCCTCCTTTGCTCCCTCGCTTTATTACCTCCGTCAGCCCTAATTTGGGTTGATGGGGTGGCTGTTGCATGACAAGACACATGTCTGGGCCCCTGCGTGAGAAGCCTGGCTCACTCTTGCTGGGCTTGTTTTCTTTGCGTGACCATGTCCCTCCCTCTGTCACTCCTGGCACCTCCCGGCGAGCTCCCCCTCTGACCCTGTTCATGCCCTCGTTAGCTGGCATGTGGCTGGTTTATTTGCTTTGGCCAGCCGCCCGTGTGAAAGGCACATTTTGACCACGCTCGGGGAGGGGTCATCTCGGAGGGGGAGCGATGGCAGAGGTGTTGGTGGAGGTGGTGGTGTGTGCGTGGAGGTGGAGACAATGAGTGGGGGGGGGTGGCACGATGAGCAGCTGAAAGAGCTCTGTGCTTTGCATGTTCATGATAATGTGCAGCTGGTATATCTGAAAGTGTGACATCGCTGCCTGGTCAAAGGGAAATATGCCCCACTGTAACTGCTTTTGAGGAATGGCATGCACAGGCAGGTCACTCAGAGTTTAGCGTCCATTGAGAGTTCCAGAAGAAAAGGGAGCTGGCGTATCGTGGCAGTGTGCGGAGATTTCTGTTGTTCCCGCTGATGTAATCCAACAAATGCTCACGCAAACATTCATGTCCATGCACACTCGCTCTCCTGCCAAAGTTCATCCATTGTATACTGAGTGAGTATACAAATATAGATTGGAGCAACGGGACAGGACTGACACGAATCTGCCAAACGGGGTTCATGCCAGGTTTAAAGGCTTCTCCCACACTCAGCGCTGAGCCTGGGCAGATTCTGCTCACACGCCAATGATACGAGAGGGAGTAAAACTGATCGAAAACCATTTAATTACATTACAAAATCAAAAATTACAGACACTGAAAGTCAAAAGTTACATTAAAAAAACAGCCATTCAGCAACAGGCCATAGGACACTCCACCGAACAAGGACTTCTTAACTGTAAGATTATTTTTAACAAGTGCAAATTTGCAATAGCTGCAACTAGGTTTGCACGGGTATCCACACATTTATGCATTCAGATTGACACAGCCTCACCAATGTGGCAAAGTGTTGCCACACTTGCACACCTGCACGCATGCAATCAAACCGACCGCCATACACGAACATCATAGTTCAATCTTTGCACTGGCTTCTTGTGTGTCAAAGGATTCATTTTGAAGTCTTGTTACTTGTCTATAAGCACTATATGGTCTCAGGCTTAAATACAGCTCTCATTATTCTTTACGAAGAATCCAGACCCGGCAGGAACAGCAAAAAACACGAAAAGAAAGGCAAAGCCACTCGAACCTGTCGCTGTAGTGTCCATGGTTTCACACATCTAGTTCGGTTGTGCCTCATTTTTCTCCTCTGCCTGTTCACCAGTGCCATTAACTTTTATTTAACCAGTCATACCCTTGATTAGAAGCAGCCATATTAGAGAGACTGGTGTCAGAAAATGCGTCTCCTTTCACGCAGGCGCGGAGAGAACAAGTGTGGCCGTCGCAGCGGTGTCTTCAAGTGCAGCTTTGTTGGCCGAAACTCAGGAGATGCGAGGCGCCGCAAAAGCCCGGCCTTCGTTGAAGTTAAGGAAAGGTCATGGTTACAATTATTATTAGAGCAAACATGCAGGCCTTTGATCAGATATAAACTCTTCACATCCATCCCTCCAACCTCTGCGTGGACCATCATTAACTCAACACAGCGGCCTAACACGAGACTGTAAAAGGCGATCGTTGTATCGTTATACCACTTGGTACAAAAGCACACGCACCTTGACGCACAGACCGTCATGAAAAATATGAGCCGTGACAGAGAAGTATAGGGAACTTTCAGCTGATGTCACTTCCCGCTAATCCTTTAAGTCGGAGAAGAGACATAGCGAACAGCAGCAAGACGAGGCCCATAAATCAAGCAGGATGTCGAGACAGCAGGATAACACAGCCCGACATGGTCACAAGTATGTTCCAGATTAACCTCTGCCACCGCTTCAGTCAGTACTTCTGCTGGGATGGAATCACTTGGAGCTGTCTGGCTCTGGAAGCTGGAAGTCATGCTTTGGCTGTAAACACAGACAATGGTCTCTAACGAGGATCTGAGGAGCAGAGTCACACCGCTCTTTGGTCTCTTGAGTCCGTAGATCTTATATTCCCGGCACAGCGTTGTGACATTTTTTCGCATGATGACTTTTAAACATGTTATTACAGAGCGATGAGTGCGTCACAAGGGTAGGACTCATCTTTCAAGCACTTTTAACGGACACGTTCGAGGAAGCATGTGAAGAAGATTTATTTTTTTCCAAATGAACACTCATCAAACCTAAATTGTGCGGTCTGACAGTACCATTTTGTGAAAGAGCTGGACCGCATATCGGGACAACGCACGAATAACTTAGCAGAGCCACATCCTTATGTTCCAAAGCTGCCATAAATGACAAACGAGACATTAAAAATGAGCCACGGAGACAATGAAAAAACAACCTTCCCCCTGCTGCTCCAGGAAACAAACTCTTCTGGTGGTCCCTGACATTAAACTGCCACTTACCCCAGTGCTAACACACGGATACAAACAAGATTTGATTAGGATTGGCACAGGACTGGATGCTTTTTCCGTATTTGTCTCCCCATGTGATCTCCGGGCTGTTTATTTACACAGTGGAATATATTCTCACACTTGGATGTGTAGAGGGAAGCACTATGGAGTGATTAAGTGCTCCCTACAGAGTGAGACGGAGGAAACAGACAGAGTTTATCACGCTTGGGCAAGTAACTTAGCTGAAATCAGATCCCTGTGGGCACACACACTCGAGACACAATGCACATTTGAACCTCTGTGATACAAAAACACACTCATACACACCCTCTTTCTTGGGAATCGACAAAAGAAAGAAAAACGCTTGATATTTGGACCCTTGGGGGCACTAGAAACAAGCTTCACACCTAACATTGACACATTTTCACATTATAAGGGCACGCTCACAAAATCAACAGTGGCAAATGTTCACCTGCCGTTCACTACAACTCCATATGAGCGAAGGGAAAAATGAAAGGAGTCATAATTCTGCACCCGTTATAAATGTAAGTCAAACATTTACTTCTTTTTAGCTCTGTTTTGGTTTCTACGTGCGTCGGAGAGAGATAACTATGATTCTAAATGTTTTGCTGCGTTCATCTGCTAGTCTTTTTTGCTGAAAACATCTTCTCGCTGCTGCTGCTGGGGGAAACTGTTTTGTTGAGAGTGGTGAGTGAACCGAAACAGCAAAGTTGCGAGCCATTGAAATTAAAACAGTGAGATGAGAGATGCTAAACCATGGAGTGAGGGAGCCATTTTTCCCTATCGTTAAACTTGCAATCTGCAACTTTCTTTCCCTTAACTCAACATCCCGATGTAAATACTGATTCAACAGAGCAATGGCTGGAGAGAAGTCAGACCATTCGTGCATACATTGATTCCTTATAAGTCGTCCGGTTAATATGCTATTTGGTCTGCTTTCTCCTGGAAAAATGTTGGTTAAAAAAAAAAAAAAGTCAAAGGAAGGATGTCTGCCATTGCGCAACCAAAACAAGATGAGGTGCCTCTATCCCCAGGTAACAGTGGAATAACTGGAAATACACTGCAAATATAAAGAAGAGGCAAATCAGGCACTGAGGGAGAGTGATAGAAACTGAGGTAAAACAACAGTGAATGCACGGCCATTTAATAAATGTAGAGGGCCGGTGTTGTGTCAGAGTCTGGTGCCCATGTTGGTGCGTTACCCCTCATCACTGGAACTCCAAAACATTCAAAACTGGCATTCTTTCTGCTGGATCAGTCCGTAACAAAACCTGCCTTGTTATTAGCGCAACAGGTTGTTTTACTCTGGCTTTAAGGAGCGATGAGATCAGGGTTTCTAGGTCAAATCGGGGTTGTTTTTGTTCACGTAACTTGTTAAATGGGAATAAAATCGACACAATTTGGTTTATTTCAGTTTCCATGCTTTGGCACCACATCAGGTCGAAGATACGTTACCAGCTTTAACCACGGCCACTGTAGAATACTGTAGATGCCTTTTTTAGAGCCGGACCCGGGCGCTCGTTTCCTACCTGTGAAGCTTTTGTTATTCTGCAGCATTAAACCAGCGGGTGAATCAGTCCCTGTGGTGAACTCTCTTAGCACTGTGGGAAAGCCTGCACCATTTGTGTGAGGCGAATACCACAACTTCACCAAGTGTGAATTTTAAAGGCCGAACGACAGCCAAGTTAATAGCGAGCAAACTAGGGCGCAGAATGAGTGAATCCAGACGACTTAAGCCTCTTAACCGACAGCTTTCAAGCCTCTAAAGTGCGGGACCGAGCTAGTAGTTATGATGTCTGTTTGAATCCTGGTTGAATGAGGGAAATGCGTCAGAGTGAAATGCTGGCAGCAGCGTATTAAAAAGAATGAAGGATGATATCATGACATGTTTACCACATTTCTGTGGAAATGTTCGAGATTAATCACATGTGTTATCAATACGTTTTTTTTATTTTTTTTTATTGATTTATTTATTCAGCCTGCTCTTAAAGCTCTCAGCATCTGTGAAATACAACTTTTCTTACTGCCACTGAAGGTCGCTTTGTTGGCGGTTTGTAAAGTAACAAACATCATAAATTCTCATCTTGTTTCTATTTGTCCGTTCTGACAGTTCAACTAAAATCTACCACAAAGTTCCTGACGCTGTCGCATGCAAGACTGTGCAACACAAACCTCATAGTCGTCAGTGTCGGACGCACGATAGAGTGATTTTGATGAACCTGCTGACATATGACGGACAGATCCGAATGTGTGAGAGTTGTTTCACGTTCCCACTCTTGAGTGAGCGATGAGGAGCCGCTGAGGTAGCGGGGGGACAGAGAGAACCCCCCCCCCGTTACGTGACACGAAGGCCGAACGATCCTTCCTGCTGTTGCACATGACGTGAGAAGGGGAGACAAGCAACTGTAGGGAGGAGAAGCTTGAAATCCAGAGGTCACGCTTTCTATCCCAATGTTTCAGCAGGTCGCGCCCTCTGTCACCTCCCCCTCCTCCTTCCCAGTCTCCCGTTTCGTGACCCCTGCCTTCTCACCGCATCGTCTTCCTACCTGATGAAAGATGTCGAGGACAGAGCTGGAGCCGACTTCCAGGACTGTGTGCGTGCATCTGGAACCATCTGGCCACCCCTCCCGAAAACACAAGGCGGGGTGTTGTTTCGAGACTTTTTCCCCGAGTCAGGGCCAGTAACCTGAAAGCACCTTGGATGTCCCCCCCCCCTTTCTCTCCCTGCTTTCCTGTACGAAGCGGCCTCATTTCGTGCTCCCTGCAAAAGTAACACAGTTCCTCTGACGCACCCGTCATAAATCTACACACTTAACTGCGGGCCCTCAAATCTATCAGCCTGAGTGCTTTGAGTCTGGGGGCCACATCATGACACGCAAGGAGGCGGGGGCACTCAGTCACGCAAGCGCTGCCCCACGCTTGGACCTCAGCCTGATTTTACTGCAGCCAGCAGGGAAACCAGACGCTACAAAGGCCTCGGGTCCACATCAATTTTCACGAGGAAAGTTACTAGGAAATAAATCATTTTGGGGATTTATGAAAAACGAGACGGGGGGTGGGGGGACGGGGGGTTGCGAGGAAGCGTGCTGCCTTGACCCAAAGAAAACGGCGAAACAGGGCTGCGTAAAAGTTAGCAAACCTTGAGATTGCAAGAAGGGTCAAATTTATGGGAACAAGAAAGAAAGAGAAGCTGTTTTTTACATAGTTGCATATCATTAAGTTAAAATGAAAGATACACCTAGCTGCATATTATGTTATGACTAGTCATAATTCCTCCAGACACGCAGGGTTCCAGGAACAAGACCTCGGGCTTTATAGGTCATTTGAGATCAGCAATTTGGCTTTTACAAGGCAGGATTCAGTCCAGACTCCATTTAATAAAACACACGCAAGGCCGATGTTGCCTTTCCTGCACCTGAAATACGCCAATCATAAAAACCAAACCTATTCACACTTCAGGAACAGTGTTATTATTATTTTTCCTGTTCTGCTAAAGCCTAACGATCTCCAATGAAAAGGAGGTTAGAAAAGGCTGCATGGTGTAAATGTTCCACTTTTCCGGGAATTAGTCCCCTTCCTTACTCACTTTATCTTTCATAGGAGCCTGCAGCAGCGAAATCCACTCACTTATTCCTTCACCTTTATCTCAGTATCACAGGGACAGTGTTTTGTGTCATCAGTCGCACAAAATGTGAAGACGCGTGCCAATGTGTTGGTGCGTCTCCAAGCCACCACGCTCCATGTGGTTAAAGACCGAGCGCAATTAAGCTGTTTCTGGGTTCCCCTCCACCAAAAGAAACACATCCAGACATGTTAAATTCTTACCCCGGTGTCCACATTTGCACTCCGCTTAACAGTCAGTTTTATGGGACGACAGGAGAAGTGAACACTCCTCACACGCCAGCATCGCGAAGTCTTCTTCTTTTTTTATTTTCGTGCATTTCATACTGGTCTATCTATTTTCCCTCTTTCCAGAAAGCAGCGAAACCACACTCACCACAGATCATAATCTCCGTGTGGGAAAACGTTTCCTGACTTTTGATTTTGCACATGAATGAATGAAAAGCAGCGTTGTTGATCTTTGGCTCAAATAAGTCCACATGCTTGGCTGTGAAACCCCTAGTTCAAATTGACTTTTTCTTCTCTTTTCTTTTTTCTACAGCGTGTTTCACCATCATTTACCACAGCGCCGTGATTTGCAATCGCAGCCTGCATGCTAATGTCAGTGCTCAGACGAGGCCTTTGCTGCGGATTCCTGTCGTACGGACACACACAGGTACATCACAGAAGCGCGCTGTGCTCCGCATGAAAGGCCGTTTTTTTGTCGGGGCAACACAAATCAGATGTGTATGGCTGTAATTACCCTAGTTTTCAGTTGGCACGCTGCGGTCATTTAGAAGATTAATCAGTCATAGATAAATAAACAGGCTTCGCTCTCTGAATGTCACTCCCTGGCTCTACACACAGAGTGCAGCATAAGTAAAGACTGAGGTAGACAGAGATCCCATAAACTTTATTACACCAAAAAGTAAAAGGATACATTTTTAGCCTTAAATCTCCAGAAATGTATGTTCATCAAGTGTACATAACGATTGAATTTTCATTTTTGGCGAACTCCTTTAACAAACCACTGTGATTACAAATGATTTCATAAAACAGCAGCAGAGTATACACACGGAATCATACATGGTCTAACATGGTTAAAGATTGAAACTGTTGTGAACTCTTGAATGTTGAGTACATTAGATGGGAATCATCACGTACAGAGAAAAAACATATATACAAAATGAATAGGTAGCAACAACAAAGATCAGAAAATCCCCAATGCAGTTTGCCAAGACTTACTAAACTCATTAAATGATATAAATGCTACTTAAACACAATCGCATTTCAGAGAACAGTTGCGACATCATGCCGTGCCCTCGGGCCTCCCATCACTAGGTAGCCATGAGCTCATTTTTTCTTGTTAGCCAGTTTAGGCTCCCCGCACAGTGGATACTGCTCTCTGTAGGCACAAACTAATTATCTGCAGGCACGCAAAGCGCTAGCTGGCTAGCTCGGCCCCCCGACACCGTTAAGCCTATGAGGGACAAGACGTCCCTTCAGCTTTAGAGGATTTTCTTCTTTTTCCCATCTTCAGTCCACGTGACAAACACATCCGTCACAAAAGGGGGTAATATTTTCCTCTTAAACATTTGCATTCCTGTGTATGACTAAAGCTTTAATTCAGGCACTCTGTTGTGATATACTCTGAGTGAATCACAACCCTTGCTGCAAAGTTTTCTCAGCAAGTCAGACGGGGCTTGTGCCTGACCAGACGAAATGAAATGCTGCCCTCTTGTGTCAACATAATCTCACATCACTTTTTTGGAAGAATTGCCAGTACTGTACGGACACTTCATTGATACGGGGATGTCATCACTGTGTTTGACGTAGCCGTGCTGCTGCTGCTGGCCGCGGTGTTTCTGTCCCCTGTGGCCGTCTTGCTGGAATTGTAATAGTAGATGAAGAGGAAGAAACCTGCAAACAACAGGGGAGGTGGGTTACAAACTTTGCGTTACTCTGAGGCAGTGTGAGCGTGGTTCAAACTTTGGAGGGTACCTTGAAAGGAGTTGAGGATGGTGAAGATGTAGTAGGAGGGTATGAGCAGAGGTCCATGGCTGAAGAAGGCAAAAGCCCAGGTGAGGCCGAGCAGGAGGACCAGACCTATGATGGAGAAAGAGTTTTTCTTGATGGAGCTGACGTTCTGGGCCTTCTCTTCCTTGGGTTTTAGGATAACAATCTGACGCATGGTTGTGATGAAAACTATAAAGGTGAAGAGGAACACGATGGCATAATAACCAATGTTCACCCCCTGGTGGACAGCAGCATCAGGGATCCAGCACCTGAGAATCATGTAGAAAAATTATGATCCTCTTCGAAAGTTGAATCTCTTTTCTGTTAATAATGAAATAAAATCAGAGAAAGAGTTGCTCACATTTTGGATGAACTCCCATTATCAGTATGAATGACCACGTAGTCATAGTTTCGAGAGGCGAGGAGACCAATCACCACCACAGCTGGTGTGCCTGAAGAGGACGACATTTACATGTTTTGGTTTTTTTCCTGCTTTGAATTAAAGCATGTCTCGCTTAGTTTCAGTTTTCTTACCCCATCCTGCGACGTAAATCTTGGTCAGGTAGTGTTTGATCTCTGTAGGGAGCTTCCATAGGTTAAAGTACAAGTGTATGGCCTCCATGAAAAACCAGGTGAAAGTGGCCAACATGGTGTAGTGCATAGTCGCTGCCATCGCCACGCATGCGCCAAAGTTCCCCAGGTTGGCAATGCTCTCGTTGGTCAGGAAGGACAAGTTCAGGGTGAACATGGCGACGAAGAGGTTGATCAGGATCTTTGTTGCATCGCTTGCTTTGCCTTTTCTGTGGAGTGAGTTTTGGGGTCAACCAAGGCTTTTACAGGGACAGTTCACCCCAAAATCTAAAATATATATTTTTCCTCTTAACAAAGGCAGTCATCTATGGCTGATATCTGCCAAACTCAGCAACTCACACCAAAAGAGATGGATCAATAGCAAGACAGGTAAAGGGAAAAATATGCATTTTTGATTTTTGGCTGAAAGTATAGTCAGTTAGAATTAAAAATCTTCCCTGTTATTCCTTACCTGATAAGACAATGCATGAAGAGAGCCACTGCCAAGAAAACCATTGACATGCCGCAGCCAATTGACGTGATGTAGGTCAGAGCTTTGAAATCTGAAGAGCTTATGTTCTGAGGCACAGGTGACTGGTTGTGAAAAGAGACGTGTTAGGTTATGTGTGAAACGATCAAACTGAAATGACTTGTAAGGCCATTGTCTCACCATCAGTATTGCAAAAAATGTCAGATGAGAGCACTGGCATGTGATGCTGCCATTTTTATCATTTGTCTCACAGCCATCCGTGGTCCAGTTTGCTTGTTTTCCTACAACGACAGAAGACTTTACTGTACTTCCTTTTTTTCTTTTTTGTTCTTTCTCTTTTTCACATTAATAGCTGAGGGAGGCGTGACAGCGGCTGAGTCACTGGAGTAAAGCGTTTGCATCCGACAAATTGAGTCATATGACATTCAAATTACGTCCTTAAGTGCTGACTGTCATGGCAGGATGTCGAGAGGATGGTGTCAGTCTTACTAGGTGGAGGGCTGCCAAGCCAGGGACCACTGTTCAAGACTGTGTTCCAGTAATTGTAAGCATGAAACCATTGAATGTTTTTAAAGCAACATTATGCAGAAATCCGTTTTTTGTGCGACCACTGCTGAAACAAAACAAATCCCAGGTTTCTGTCACAATATTATCAGATGTAATGTCAGGTGAGCTAACTAGCTAACCACAGCTACAGTTAGCAGCAGTTAGTGGTTATTTTAGCACCACTGTAAATATTGAAAGTTGGCATCACTTTAAAAGAATGACAAAGTGAAGTAGACTAATCATTTTCCAGTTGTTTAAACTGCTTGTACAACTTAAATTCAGTAGTCAACTTTACTTGGTAATTCTAAGGTAATAGATACAAGCAAATGGGCAGATACACCATTCACCTCAATAAAAGTCGGTGTTTGATCACAATTGTTTTGAAGCTGTTATTATGAGGTAAAATAGCTACATAATGTTGCTTTAATGAGACTGTAGGACATTTTCCATGCTTATGGCAACAAAACCGGATATTTGTCTTGGCGCCTTGGTTCTGTCGCCTATACAGGTTTTTTCCCAACTCTAAGCAATTGGTTTTTGTGCCTAAACATAAACAGATCATAAGCAAAGCATTTTCATGAGAAAGAAGGTTCAACATGCAGACATTTAAAGTTTCAACATGTGTGACAGAAACATAGGTTGCCATCATTTATTCTGACGAATGGGCTGCATGTGACAAAACAAGTACTGATATCGCACATCGGAAAGTTTTACTCTTACAGTACCTTTGCCATCCCACGACATACAAGAGGCGATTGATCCATTCTGTATTAGAATAAGAAAAGGAAAAATCAGTATACTCATTCTTTCCTTGACCGATTCATATTCATATATCTTCCAGATTTCTTTTATTTCACCTTGTCCATGACATTGTATTGAATGTCTATGGTTTTTGAGAGATTGGATATGGCTGCCCCCATTTCAATCCCAATCATCTCATTGTTGAGAAAAGTGCCGCTGGAGTCCTCCTGTTGAGAGGGGAGCACCGTTTATAGTTAATGACAGGAAACTGATGTTAAGGATGTAACTATATATTAATTATAATTATATTAAAGGTGCAGTGTGTAAGACTTTTTAGTTTTAAACTTTAAGAACTGAACAAAATGTGAAGAGATAACTGTTGTGCTGTCATGTCAAAGATGCGTATGTGTTGTGTTGCGGAGATTTCTACTGAAGTTAGCACGCTAACCAGCTAGCAGTATAAACACCCACAATTTTACCAATAAGCCTGCTGCTAACCAGGCAAACTGCAGCTACTTAGCAGTTACCACTAAGTATGAGTATGAATTTGACAGGGGCCAGCTCTTCCATATTGCACCTTTAGTTGTCAAAATGACATAATGTCAGGTGCACTTTACTTGACTTTACCCGACGCACTCCTGGAAAAACTACGACCGCAGCAAATGAGCCATTCCTCTTTACTGCCATTCCGCTGGCCTCTTTGGGGATGTGCACCAGCCTAGAGTAGTCTGTCTCCGAATATTTTTTCTCAAGAATCTACAAAAAACCCACCAAAGGATAAAGATTCAGAAGATTTTCAGACAACTCAGATGAATTCACCTTTCTCTCTTGTTATTGTGTTTTACTTTTGCGTTGCTGCACAATGCATACCTTGACATCGTCTCTTGTTGTAACACCGACGCTGATGCTGCTTTGTTCTTTCGTGGCGAGTTTAGTAATGACTCCTTTAATATCTCCACTAGAAATGCCGGCTGAGGTGGAATCACCCAACTTTTCCACCAGGGCAGAGATAATATTCATGATATTTCTGTCATGGAAACAAATCATTTATATTTTTTATAGCAAGCTAAGGTCACAATGCCACACCAAAATGACGCAGCCGAGTCCAACAGTGTGTGTGTGCGCTGTGTAAGTTGGACACTTACGCTGCATATTCGAGGCTGCCATTTTTGTCAGGGGGGGGGATATTAAAAGAAACAGGAGAAGAGGAAGAAGAAGGAGTAGAAGAAGTAGGAGGAGGAGAAGAAGAAGAAGAAGAAGAAGAAGAAGATGAAGTAGGAGAAGAAGAAGTAGGAGGAGGAGGAGAAGAAGAAGAAGAAGAAGAAGAAGAGGAGGAAGTAGGAGAAGAAGTAGGAGGAGGAGGAGAAGAAGAAGAAGAAGTAGGAGGAGGAGAAGAAGAAGAAGAAGAAGAAGAAGAAGAAGAAGAAGAAGAAGAGGAGGAAGTAGGAGAAGAAGTAGGAGGAGGAGAAGAAGAAGAAGAAGAAGTAGGAGGAGAAGAAGAAGTGGTTCCTGTTGGATTGCATATCCACCCGCAGTGTCTGTCTTTCGTCGGGCAAATGGTGAGGTTGACATTTTTTTCTGCAGAACAAAACACAAACACACAAACTCAAGAGAAACAATTGCCTTTTACAGAATGACTACTGAGGTGTGTTTAACATACTACAGTGTAATAACCAAAATGACAATACCTTTGCAAACAGCTCCTGAACAGGTTCCACAGAAGTTGTCTTGGCTCAATCTAATATTCTTAACACCTTTAACACATTGAAACACAATATTAGGTGTTGTATGTGTGGTAATGTGTAGAGTAGCAAGAGCTGTGGTAAATGTGTGATTTTACCCATGTCCAAGCACTGGTGAAGGTTCAAAAGGAAACCTGCAACAGAATAAATGGTGTATGAGATGACTGGATAAAAGAGGATGAATTAATGAATATTTTATTTTCGTCTCTGGACATTTTTCTCGACCCGTCCCTCATTGAATTATTCACACATATTAACTAACACCAAAAATAATAATCTAGTAGCACGGTAGATCAGCATCTGAACAGAAACACCATCCAACTGTAAAGACCTCCCCCAAATGAGAACGTTCAAGGAGATAAAAAAAAAAGAACAGAAACAAAAAAAAAAAGCAAAAACTCACAGCCCAGTTCCCAGGGTGTAATGTTAGCGGTCAACTTTCTGCCAACCACAGATATGTGGCATTGAACCAGAGGCAGAGGAACCAGACTGACATTTGTACGAAACGTGTTGTATTACATTCACAGTTATAACATGACTTTGTCATTAGGAGGGGGAGGGCACCCCTGGATATTTTCAGGAGACCCTCGGGACATCTCAACAAATATCAACCTGTATTGTGGAGACCAAAACCGAATATACTTCATTGATGGTTGGGCCGTCTCCAGCAGATATGATATCAACCATGATATTTCTCCTAACCCTAGACAAGCGGTTTTTGTGCAGAAACCTAACCAGGGCATAAGCAAATCATTTGGACCAAAGAAAAGTAGAGGAAAAATGTAACCTAAACAAATGTAAAGTTTCCAAATAAAGACATGTAAAGCTTGGTCTTAACTGTGATTTAACAAATGTACTTTGCTAACCTTTATCTGAGCAATCAGATAGAGAGATCAGATAAGCACAAGACACATTCCACAAATGCAAACAAAACAGAGCGTTTCTGCATCAGTATCCATTAGTGCCAAACACTGTCCATTTGTTCCAGTTAAAAGCATGATCGTGTTACCTTTCTCCTCCCATCCCATGCTTCAGAGAGATATTAAAAAAAATGCAAATACATTATCAAAGTGGTATTCAGTTAAAGCTCCTCAATACCTGTCAAATCTAAATCAGGAAATAATTTCTCTTATATCATGATATAAAGGACTGTATGAAATTAAATAATTTTCATTCTCCACCCGATTTAACTCACAATACACACAGATTCTGTCGCCTTCAGTCACACCTCTTTTTTAAATCATTCCTAACATATTTTTCTCATTTATTATCTTACTTAAATAAAAGATAACTTCAGATTGGGCTTTTTTCTTTTCTTTTTACAGATTGTGAGCATTTAGCCAGGACTGAGCTCCTCCACCTCCACATTTGCTATTTGGAGGTACTGTTATTGTCCTGTCCACCGTTTTCTAATAAAAATTTTGACCAACAGGGGGCAATCTCACTGCACTGGTGTCCAGCAGCCTGTCTGTTGACAGCATGCAATGACATGTTTTGTTGGATTTTTTGGTGCGTGAGTATCTCTCAAATAAATAAGACTTAAAGAAATATTCCTGACTATATCTAAACTATATGATTCATTTATCAGCATTACCTGAAGTTTTGTTGTAGAACTTTGAAGGCATACACTTGTTATAGTTTTGTTCCGGTTCTGTCATCACAACAATATCTTGCTTTGATAGAGTCTCGTTATCCAGAGTCAGGCTGTACTTCTTGTTAAGAAGATCCCCTACTTGGAAGCCGCAGTTGAAATCGCTTCTGTGACAACAGCCTTAAAAACACAAACCACAATACATTTAGATTCATCAAAGGACCAAGACAACAAATTAAATTGTATTTTATTTTTTTTTTCTATCAATCAGGTAATTCTACCTGCTTGTTCATTGGTCCTGTTGACATCGAAACAGAGTTTGAGTCCACCTGTGCTGCGATTGCGATAGACAACCTCTGAAATATGATGCAAAACCACAGTTCAATCTGGATTTTTCTTTTTAATTTCAGTCACAGATAACTATCCCTGGACAGTGTAGTCAAGCTTACCTGATGGAAATTTAAATTGAGCCTCTACATCCTTGGCACTGACAAGCAGTACATTTTTTTGGCTGCAGATCTCTAAAATGACAAAAATATAATATAAATGTGAATCTATAGACCAGGCAATAATGGTTTTAGGTTAGTTCCTGCTAAACCTACTCACCTGAGCTCTCAGATATGCTGGGTTTGAGGAGTATTCCAAAGAACAGGATTAATGCAGTCATCCAGCGACTCATTCCATTTAGTGGTAACATCATCCTAAGAGTGAGGACAACATGTAACCATTATAGAAATACTTGATCTGACTATTACCTCTTTAGGTTATGATCAGATCAATGATGTATCATTAAGCTAACTATACGCCTTCTTTTAAGGGCAGCAGTTTCCTTTACCTGAGTGAGATGACATTCAGCGATGTGTTTTCAGTGGCTCACCTCAACCTGACAGGCAAAACATGTTACGGATAAGAATTCCACTGAAGTCCAATGACCCCTCCTGTCTGATTTACCTTGCAAATCACTTCTCATGTTTGCATTCTCAGCATGGAGCTGGCGAACTGTCGCGCTCCTTTAGGAAGAGGAGTAAAGCTCACCCGTGCTTCAACTCTGTTAGATGTTTTACATTTAAGACAAATCTTGAGATGGGCTTACGATTTTAAGAAAAAGCTCCGGAATTCCCAAATTTTCCAGTTAGTGGGGCTGGGAATGATGCCACATTTTACAGTAAAAGAAAATCTTTTTATAAGCATTTGTACATTGGTTCACTGGCTCACCTCAAGCCATGCTGGTGGTGTGGCTCTATATCCAGAGTGAATGATCTCAACAACTATTAGCACAAAGGTTAATAGTCGCCAAAGCATGAGTTCTACTTGCTTTGGTGTTCCCTACACTTTCCTCTTGTGCCACCACAATTCACGTTTATGGTTTGGAGTGAAATGTCTGAAATTTGCTTCACACAGTCAAGCACCCCTCAGGTGAAATTCAAAAAAACTTTCAGCATTTTCAATTTGTTTTTCAACTCAGTTTTATGACAAAACACCAGCAAAACTAGGTTGTCAGACGTCTCGGGTGTGCTAGAAAAGTTTTGTTTATGCTAATTAGCAAATGTTAGTACGCTAACATGCTAGACCAGTGGCTCCCAGAGTGGCAGGGCGAGGTGAGGCCAGGAGTTATAACTGGTGGGAGCTGCGGGAAGGCGAAATAAATTAGCAAAGCACGGAGAGGTTTTTTGGAAGGACTCCCAGGTAAACTTAAGCAGACAAACACACTAAACATGACAACAACCAAAACGAAGACAAGACCCACCAGTACGATGGTGGGTAATGAAGAGAGTCCACAGTGTGTGGGGTGTCTGAAATTATTAGTTTTGACAGAATGATGCTAAACAAGTTCAGATTCTGTTCTAAGGTATTAATTATTAAAAAGAATAAAACATTTCAAAATACACACGTGTGTGTGCAGGTGTGGGGGCTTGAAAATCCATTATCCACCAAAGATGGGGCCCTGCAGACGTTTGGGAACTAACGCACACAACGAGTGAAACAACCACCCCGGCTCTGCCCTTAAGGAATAAAATCTATACCACCAAAGTGGCAAATCAAGTTTCCAGAGCCACCCAGTATGCCCGCTGACTTACTTGTGAAGTTTATTTTAAAAAAATAAATAAAAAAAACACCTAGACCAACCAGTAAAACAATGATGATGGCTTGGGTCTGAGTTTTTGTGAATCAACATACTGTATATTAAGTCTGACCTGGTGTCAGTGAAGTGCTGGAAGAATCAAATAGAATTATATGAATGAGGCCAGCATAAGGTGTGAAAAAAGGTTTTACAGATACACTGTCAATGTGTGCTGTGTTGTGCAGTCTGAATGAGATTCAAGCCTTTGATCTCCATTCCTGTTTTTGAACGCTACATTACAGCCAACATAATGGTGCAATAGGAAATAATGCAAAACCCACCTATCATTCACACAGGTTCACACAGTTTCGGCATGTTAGATGCAAATAGAATAAACAAATTACTTTCAACCCTGCCATGCAAAGAGAGTGTGGACAGTATGCTTGTACACTTTTTTGCATTTTGTGCGGAAATGAATTCATAGAAACTGTTTCCCGTTTGTGTTCTGAAGTAAGGAGGCAGGCTCAGAGGACTGACGGAGGGGAGGGTGCACTCGAGATGAATTCGATGTTTGAAAATGTGTTGATGCTGCCCCCTGGTGAAAAGAAGAAAGTTATCACTCCTGTGTCTCAGCATCATTCAACACAACTTTAAAAGGGGCACTATGTAGTTATAGAGTTGACACTATTGATAAGGTAATGATTCAAACTCTTATCAGTAACTGTACGAACAAACGGTTCTCAGAGGAAAATAAGGTCCCCAGAACACTGTTTGAAGCGACAAAGGTGGCAGGGTCCGCCACATATAAACAGTAAAACGGTATGAATTTCTGTTGTCCCTTTGTGGTCAGATTGCTTCTTCAGAGAAAGATCTGCCTCCTCTGATAAAAAAAAGTCGTCCCCGCCCCCCAAACTACATCGTGCAGATTTAAATATAACAAGCCTTTTATTGATCACCTCTTTCTGAAAACATTTTGGCCTTAACACCTTTTTTATATCGTCTGGAATGTTGCCAACGGGCTAATGCAACCCTGAAAACATGAGAGGCCCGAACAGACAGCGCTGCAGATAAACAACGCTGCGGCGGACTGCAAATTGACGGATGGCAGAGCCTTTAGAGGAAAAACTCGAGCTCCTCTGTGGTTGTTAACAGGTTGAAAATGTCATTATAGCCAGCCTGCTGGCCTGCTAAGGCAATTACCGCCCCCACCAGCAGCACTAAACACATTTAAGACCTGATCGCAGTCTGGATAGGCCTGGTCGGATTCATTGATGGAGTTTTTATTGACAGCTTGGAGTTAACTCAGCGTATTGAACCGTGCGGTCGGTCTGGTGATGTCATTGTTATCCTCATTAATGCCTGTGTGGCCATTAGCTTATTGTTAGCGCTACATAATGCCGCCAGGTGAGCAGGCAAACTTCTCCCTCCATTAAACTGTCACTTGCTTCATTTATCATGTGCAAATTGAACAGCTATTATGTTAGTGATGCTTGTAGTCGATGTATTAAGTGATTTGTAAATCGCTCTATGTTCCGCCAGCGCTCATCAATAAATAAATTGCCGTTGCCTGGTGTGAGGCCAGAGATAATTAAAGCCGTTTCTCCTGTTTCTGCAGGCTTTTTTCACCATGTTGTTGTTGTTTTCAGGAGCGGGTTTCTTGGTGGTTTGTTGCACGATAGGGCCGAGGGCTCGGTGCCGTATGGCAAATGAATATTTGATGGCCCTTAATGGAGCCTTCACCCTCACAGCTCCGTTGTTTCCCACCATGCACAGCGGAGGACTGTGGTGGAGCTATGTGGTCGGCATCCATTTTGGCGCTTCCCTGGTGAATTTGGTCGCCTGTCTGGTCTTGCCACACAACAGCTGCCCGTTATTTCGTCATGACAGTTGGGGGCCTAGCTATAAAGCTTAACAGGCAGACAGCTGCTGGTGACGCTGAAGCTCAGTGGTATAACACAATACACCAGATCCACGCCCCTGCCCTCGGTCCTGTGCCCTGTGCGTGAACTTGTCCTCATCAAGGTCAGCAGATCACCTGCCGTCCATGACGGAGCGACGGCCTCATGTTACACATCAGCCCATATACATCTGGATGCATGTGTCAATGTTTATGTCCAGTGGGTATAAAACATTGTCCGCATCAATCCTGTTGAGGAGATTAGGATCTATACTCAGGGGCGATATGACGCAGCCTGTCGTTCCAATTAGGAAAGTGACAGTGAGGCAGAGCAGCTATGCATTTCACTCGGTGACCTCATCTTCCATACAGCACAATCCATAACTCTCTGACAGAGACTAATGTTTCACTATCGGCCTGGTTGTGTAACCGGATCCTGCAATCAAAGTGTTTGGGAGTCTTGATGAAGATCAGATGAAGGGTGTGAGGAAAAGGAGGAGCGGGCTCGGCCTCGTGCTGGAATGTGGGATATCGGAAGGTTGTGTGTTGTGTGTGTGTGTGTGTGTGTGTGTGTGTGTGTTCGAGGCACCTGTTTGTGCTGTCTTTGCATGTCCGAGCCTGTGTACACGCATTCGCACACACAATCACAGCTGCCCCTCGCATTACACAGCTATTTCTGACCTGCTCAGTCAGCCGAAGGCACTGGGGGGACAGATGGGTCACTTTCTCTTTTGGTTAATAACACAAACACACGCTCACAGTGTGCGGCAACAGTACATCAAAGCTAATCTTCTTGTGGTATCTTTGAATGTACAGTACAGTGACTCTTTGTTCACCTCAATGACGGTGTCTGTCACCCCGCACAACCATGACTGATGTGGTGGAGGGTTGAGCTCACTGATTGCCTTACAGCCACGGTGTAAAACCAGATCGGCATGCGGCTAAAACATTTCAGATATAAATCAGTCTAATGCAGCTGGGCTCGTTCTTGGGTTACCCAACTACAACCGCAGCCCCCGCCTCGGGTCTCCTCCGTACAATAGTTTCGTGTCAGATACAGTGTGAAGACAAAATGTGGAGAAAACATAGTTTATGAACTGTGGAGATTCTGAATAGCTATAGAAAAAAAGAAAACAAGAGGTTGGGTTTCTCACATTAATCTTTCATCACTTCTCCCTTACAAGGTCACAGGTGGCACCCTACACTGGCCACTGCTGTGCTTCCCCAGACCTCCACCACACAACCAACCCGAGCAAACAAACAAACAAAAACAGACGGACGCTGAAGTGGAACGTCTTTGTGGTTGACAGACACGCATTCGTCACCTTCCTAGAATTACAGCAGGCCTGCTCAAGGTTACCATGGTCGGAGCCGGGATGAACTTTTGTGATCTTTGCTACTTTCGGATGCCATCCCCGTGATGACAATGAGAACAAAACTGAACGCAAGATCACATTCTTTATTATTCCATTACTGTTTCACTGTAGCTCACAGGTAGACTGCGTTGACTACTCTACAAAAGGTAAATGGATTGATCCCCAGCCCCTGCAGTCTTTTGTCCCAGTGTCATTGGGCAAGATATGGAACCCTACATTTCTCCAGGTGGCTGTTCCCTCAGCAGTGATGGAATGTAATAAAGTACATCTACTCCAGTACAATTTTGAATTACCTCTACCTATTTTAAAAAGTAGCTTCACATAGTTTACAGGTGTTGAGGAGTACTACTACATATTTGGAAGAGAAAAAAGTATTTTGTGGCTCCAGAGGAAGCTGCATGTAACCTGATAAATAGCCTCCAATGTCACTTTGTGGCGAAGTTGTATTGTGGGCAGGTATTGAAATGTAGTCCACCGTTTCAGCATTGTGCTCCTATAACACTGTTGGACGCATTGTTTTCCGTTTTCTTTTCTTTCTTCTATGTCAAAACTCGGTGCCTACATTACCCACAATGCAACATAACCCATAACTGACATCACTGGAGGCATTTATCAGATTTCATGCAGCTTCCTCTGGAGTCAAGGAAGGCTTTATGCTACTCTTTTTCACAAATACAGTAGTACTGCTCATGACCCGTGAACACACTTAAATAAACCGGGTTCATATCAAATTTAAATATTCCCATTTTCTGATACGCTGTACTTCCACCTCACTGTGTTTTGGAGGCAAATATTGTACTTCTTTTCTCCTTATATTTTTTTAAGTAATTTGTTTTTCTGGCAGTCAGAATTTCATCAAAATAAAAAAAAAGAAAACTCTGACTCAGCTAAAAAGAAATATTCTGAATTTCGGACCCTATAATTGGCCAGGCCGATAATCAGTCGATCCATAGTACACAGTAGCACATACATATGTCTAAATTACTTATGCTTTTGACACTCAAGTACTATTCCTATGGGCGATTTCACCAAAATAATATTTTTACACAATACGTTTACTTTTAAGTATGACTTTTGGGTATTACACTGTTCCCCAGTGTGTGGGTGTGAGCAGATGGATCCTTGCTGGGCCACCTCTGCCACCAGTATATGAATGTGTGTGTGAATATGTGAATGCTAACTTCTGTTGTAAAATGATTTGAGTGGTTGGTAAGACTAGCAAAGTGCTATAAAAAAACGCAACCACTGCAGTACCAGGAAACGCACACAGTATGGGTGACACTATCTGACCATCATCTGCCTAATCTTCAACACATTCGTACCCCCGTCTCCCCCCGTCACCCACCCACCAGATTTTCAAGCATACCATGACATCACCAGTCTACAGCTTGTCTCTGAGACGTCTCGCCATGACATCAGCATCTGCACCCAGGCAGGAGGTGTCTCTCTCCTTCCCACAACTACGCTCTTCTTACCGGCCAGCGACCCCAGTACAGTAACCATATCCTGGACTGCAGGGGGGGGGGGGTAAAAGGTGGGGCAGGAGATGTGGCGACACTGGAGCAAGGTGAAGAGTGACAAGTAGTGAGGTCTGAAGTGGAGGGAGTGTGGGTAATGGTCAGCTAATCTCCTTTCAGGTGTAGGGTGTGGAGGTCACACAGAGGTGTGAAGGGCCTGGGAGAGTGCCAGATTACAAACCTTGGACATGTGTCACAATAGAGGTGCGAACGAGGAGATGAGTCTCATAGGAGTGTGAAGAAGTGGGGAATAGAAGGAAGAATGATGATGATGGGTCGTTGGGAGGTCTGCTCAGAGTGGTGAGGAGGCGAGAAAGACTAACATCTTGATTGAAAGACGGTTTATTTATGTATTTGAAAGGGTCAAGAGGTTGAGTTTTTGTTCCTTAAAGTTTCACCTTTTTGTGAAAATGTCTACCTGAGATTTATGTGACAATAAGATGTCAAAAGAAAGCAAAACGGGTGAATACTAACTCACTCTATTGTCCAAAATTTCACTGCAGTTATTAATTTGTTGAGGCACCCGTGACCACATCTCTTCATCCTGTCTATAAATACCCCCCTAGGTAAGTCAGAGGGGCAAATAAAGAGAGGAATGATCTCACTGTGGGCAACGCCTGCGGATCCACTTTCCTTATGAATTGATGATTTCATCACCCTGTGGTAGAGTTACATATTTGAGGTGCGGTGCGTCCTGACAAAGCCTTTATTATGAGCACTTTCAAATGGGCCACACTGTTCTGTTAATAGCAGTGGTATTGACTCACTGCAGCCTTCATGCAGTATTTAAGATGTGCACTTTAAAATGACATGCTGTAGCTTAGCGGCGACATAAACTCAACAACAATGGCTGAGGCGAAAAAGTAGTCGAGCGACTCTGTGCATTTAGCAGCTTCTGGGTCAGTTGAGCGGTTAGAAACAACCGCTGCACAGCATTATGTGCCTCTCAACCATAACATGGAGGTGTTGAATGTGGGCAAAGAGGAGGAAACGACTCAAAAATGGTCAGATTTAGGAACATGTGCTAGCTCAACAATTTCAAAAGTTCATATGCACACGTGTGAAGTCTCAAACTGATGTAGCACTTTATTTAAATACAATTTCTGTCAGTCCATAAACACCTCATTTATAGTCGCCAACATTCATAAAAAATAAGTGACATAATAATGTGACATTCCTGAGAAGAGCTTTGAAAATAAAATTCTACATACAGTACATCATCATGGATGCATGATGTGTAACCTGGATAAGGCGCCTCAGCTCAGCCCTGCTTCCATTTTTGCCCAGTAGTCAGTCGTGGTATTGCAAATCCCCTGCAGCCCAAAAATACATCTGTAACACTGTTGACATGACACCTCGGACCACAAACAAGGTCATTTATGACTCCTTCTGTTAGGATTCTTTGATCCAATAAGGTTTTACATTTTCAAACTTCCGTCATGCGGAGGAAAACATTTTCAAAATCAAGTAATGTCAATAGGCTGAGGAGGGCCAGCGAGAGGAACACCGCATCCTTTTCTAAATAATAAATCCATCAACTCAACATTATCATCTACAGTTGCGTACATTGTGTTGCTCAATCATGTCAAAATGCCCTGATGTTCCCATTATTTAGATTTAATGGAGGCGATGATGGAAAGGAATCCCTGACCCCCTCCTGGGATCACTGTAAAGAGGCTGGCCCCCTGCTGCTGCCCTGGTGTGTGGGACATAAATAGGCACCCAGCTTGACCTTAAAGAGGTCCCATTGTTTACGGCGACATGATCATTCCTGGGCTGTCCTCAGCTGCAGGTGGTCAGGAGCTCCCCGCTGAGTGCCGGAGAATCCCAGAGTCAGCACATTAGCCTGTCAAAAGGAACAGATAAGACAACCGGGAGGGGGGGCTGGAGGGAGAGACCCCTGCACCCCCCACTGAGTTACAGGCCCCTCAATCACCACTGCTTGACGGCTGTAAACATTGTTTTATTAACTACGAATATAAACTGAAATTCTGCATCCATCCCAAATGAAATACATATTTTTTTTTCTACTTTGCTTGTTCTTCCTTGTGTTTTGCCGGCTTTAAATCGGAGCTATATTTACAGTAGAGCCGCATTACTGTATAGTTAACCCCGGGAAGTTCAAATTAATATTCAAAGGGGCAGGTCAGGGAGTTCAGCGAGCAATCTGCACCAGAGTAATGAGGCGAACAAAGCCGTGGTGTATTTCGAGACTGATTTCCAGTTGGATGGAAATAAACAAACACGACCCTCCATCGAGCTCGCACAGGCCGAGCCAGCAGAGGGGGGCACGAGCACTGAGGTGGGAGCGGAGAGAAAACTTCACAGCGCATTTGTCTGGTCTGAGAAATCAATAAAACTGCTTTCATGTGAACTTCACAGGAAAGAACAACCTCGAAACACTCACAGAGGTTCATTAGCGATTAGCTTTTTTTCTCTCTCTCTCTCTAATACAGCAGGCAGAGGAGCGCAAGTAGTTGTTGCCTTTGGGCAAAGTGAAAAGGGCAAAAAAGAGAAGAGGAGGAAGATGTTTTTTATTGCAAAGCCTGTTGGCGCTGCACAGTACATCTCTTCACCATATGGGACTGGCAGCATAAAATATGCATGTTAATCCATATGTTGAGTCTTTTTTGCCATGAATATTTAACACTCCAGTCACATTGAGGGATATAAGAAGAGGCTCTGTGCTGTCTAAAACAGTAGGAGGGGTCTAAAGTGCAGTGCCAGACTTTTTCCTCGATTATCACAGGCGCTGCGATCAATAAATCAGAGCCGAATCAAAAGACACGAATTTCAAAAGTCAGCTCGTATGTAACTTTGCTAGCCACCTGACTCAGAAGAACAAAGCCACTGTAAGGGGGGAGGGGGTATTGATCGAGAGCCGTGGAGAGGCGTGGTGAGTTCAGGTGCAGGTGAGTATGGATCAGTACATGCGTAGTTTGGAGGGACAGATGTTGGGGTTGTGTGGAGGTGAAGGTTACGGGTTCACACCCACAGCAGCTGTGAAGAGAAGTTGTCGGAGGGTTACCGGGATTTTTTATTGATGCGGGAATTCAACAGAGGCTTTTGTTTTACATGAGAAGCTGCTCTTTAAAAAAAAAAAAAAAAAGTAAAGAATTTTGAAATACCTTGAGGATGTTATTTGTGAAAGATGGATTTTGTTTGATTTTCATTATCTAAAATTCCCTCCCACTTGAAAGGGGACCCTTCCCCTCCATTAATAATTGACATCTTATTACTTATCCCCCCCTCACTGCAGTAGGCTTTGATGTTAGGCGCGCTCTTTTTTATCAGCGCGGTGCTACGTATTGATCGCCCAGGCAGATAGGAGCACTATCAAAGAGATTCCTCGCGGGGCAGTCAACACCCGGTCACCTCATACTCCTGGAATGTGGTCAAGCTCACTCTCGCTGTCACATCTCTTCGCATCCCTGTACTCCTCATCTGGCTCATCCTGTCTGAACGCAGCTTATCTGGGTTAAATATTCACAAAGAATAACAAAGCTGCCAAAATGACATCATCTGGAGTGGAAGGAGAGGACGCGTTCAGTAGGAGGGCATATGGCTGAAAGAGGGGGGTGTTCACCAAATGAACCTGTTAGGTCTCATGTTCTGGCTGAACATTACAGCAGATGATGATCTCATTCATAAAGCTCATTATGGTTCACTGGAGATGCTTATCGTCAGCTGAGAAACAAACAACTGCAGACAGAATGTAAACACTGGCAAAGACACGGCCGTGGCGCGCTGGACAAATACGGCATGGCTGAAAACAAAGTGGATTTAATATTGGATGGGATCGGCTTGTTATCGTACCCGAACAACCTACCAAAACAATAACCAGGACACAAAAAAAAAAGCCCATCAGTCACACGTGAGCGGCGGGAAAAGTGCGCAAGAGTGTTGTGAGGACGATAAGCGCCATGCCGCCACACATGAGATGGATTACGATTTCAGGAGATTTGTGTAATCCATCCATATTGGCAAACATAGAACCTTCTTTGTTCACACTTTCCAATCCTGGCACATCGCATACATTTAAGTCCCATATGCAGTCGCTGCTTTACAGTCCGGGCATCGATTGTCATTCGACACTCGGAGACCAATCATCAGAAGCACTTACAACAAAACACAGAGCTCGCTCATAATGAGCATATCCTATTTAACCGAACAGAAAATACATTTTCACTGGCAAACACTTAGAGACCATTAGCAGTAGTAGTGGAAGAGCCAGGCGTCTCTCCATCATCAATATCCCATAAGTGGGCCGCTGTGCGAAAAATCTCCCAGGCTGCGGCTGCTGCTGCTGTTGTTGTTGACGACTTGTCCAGACTGACTGACAGCACTTTTGTTTTCCGCGGATTAGGCAATCTGACTTCATCACAGTCCACGAGGGGGTTCACGTAACGCTGCCTTGGAGGTCACTGCACCCACGTGACCCCGACGACGGGGCCGCCTGAACTCCAGACCGAGACTAGACAGTGGACGTGGTGACCCCACCCTGCTCAAACACACACAGGTGCACGCGCACACACATATACCTCACACACACTCTCCGACCGGGGTGTAAATTTTTAATGGAATATACATTAAGGAGCATTCATGGGCTGATACATGATGTTTGCCCACAGCTAATATTTCAGCAGGCAGTGTATCAGATCAGGATTGAATGATTGATTTTCTATCAGGCTGCTCCTCTTGAATGAATAATTCAGGGTCATCGCTTGTGACACCTCCAGCATATTCCGTTACATGCTTTTCATCACCAGGTACAGTTTGATTTTTGAAAATGCTATAACAAATGGTCAGAAATTAATAAAAACAAGGCTCGGATCAGGCGCAAGAGGATTCTTTCTCTGTGCACACCAAATTTTTTGTCATATCCTTGTGCTTGTTTGTTTGTGGGTCTGTTTGTACACACACAGGCTTCTTTGAGAACGCTTTGGGGAGTTTGAGGGCTACGGGCGCGTATCTATTGATGACTTTCTCTGTTGGCCTCCTGTCTGTGATGAGAAATGGGAGACGGCTGTGTCTGAGGTCACACACTGATTACTTGTCTCCACATGGGGTCAAATGACGCTTAAATGCTTTGTTTACACTTCTACAGCTACGACTCGGCTCCGAACCAAGTATAGTGAAGCCTAAAGATGAAAAGCTGTGGAGTCTCGAACGTGGCCTCATGGTCAATGTGTCATACTAGGGAAGAGGATTAGTGTCACTGTAAAAAATAATAATAAGAAGAAGTGACTTTATTTTCCACTATTCTGATTTTTTTGTTAAATCAGAGAAAGATGTTGGAATTCTGACATAAAGTTTGATTCCCGAGGGGAAAAAAAAGACAGAATTATGAGAAACAATTTAGAATACTGGAGACAATTGTCGCAATTCTGAGAAAAAAAAGGCAGAATTCTGAGGAAGAAAAGGTTCAGAATTCTAAGAAACTATCTGTGTGAATTGTGTTACAATTCTGAGAACAACTTATAATTCTGGGAAACAATTCAGAATTCTGAGGGAAGAAAAAAAAATCAAAATTCTGAGTATATAGTCTCTATTAATATCCTGAGATTAAAGTTGGAACTCTGAGATAAAGCAGAATTGTGAAACATCTGCAGTGGCGACCATAACTGACATGCAAAAGACACACCTGTGAAGATCTTGTTACCAAAATACTCGCAAAATTACCTATGACACCTGAGATAACACAAATTACCAAATCAAAACAGAAAATTGAAGTTGTTGCCTCATAGTTTATATGTATACAGTCTATGGTTTCAATTGGTGACCCAACTGTGGCCCGTCTGTGTGGGTTGTTGATAATGAGCTATCTTAATTTTCACTCCCAGTTTCATAAGAGAGACACCAGACATGAGGGGACTGGATTTATGTGTTGATTCACAGCTTGAAGAAAGACGATAGCGCACTGTTTTTTGTTTAATAGCTCCTGCATCTTTCAGGAGCGTCTCCCGTTTCAGCTGGCTGGAGTCCTAGAACTGGACGAACAAGTGGCGGATAATTATCCACACCAGTGTTAAGTACAAATTGCACAGTCCGGCTACCTGAAAGGACTTGCCGAAGCACATCACTCACAGTAACTTGGCCGCGAACTCGCACTGACAACCTTTTTTTTACTTGTGCAAATAAAGCGCTCCTGGGAGACAGGGGAGCACAGAAACAAACACGCAGCCCGAACCAAAAGAAACACTTGACGCTGATTGCTTATCGTGAAACTGTCTCCGCTGCATGAAATGAGTGAAGAGCATGACTCAGTGTATTTGGTTACACTATGAAGGGCAGGTGGCCCCGAGCAGACCAAAGTCATATTTGATGTCCAACATCAGACTGCCTACACCTGAAGAGTGTGACATCACGATGACTCTAAGCTGATAACCCGGCAACAGGCCAGCAGTTGTTGTGAGGATAAAGGATTAGCCGCCGTTTGCTTTTGCTGCTCTTTGAACCAGAAAGCGCAGGGCAGAAAAGGATCTCACATGAAAGCACCAACTTGCTGAGAAAGCACAGAATTGGGGGGCACTACCTCTCATCAAAGAGCCTGATGCACTTCAAGAGCAGAAAGCTCAAGCAGGGGAGGAGGGGGGGGCTTATGTATTGCTGGTGTTTGTATTTGCAGGTGACGGTGTGTCTCTGTGTGTGTGTGTGTGTGTGTGTGTGTGTGTGTGTGTATGCGTGTGTGCATGCATGTGAGATTTTTTTTTTTCTGTCTGCATGTTGACCGTGTCTGTCTGGCATATCAGGTAAGGTCTCTGTCTCCTTCCTACATTGTTGGTGGATAATGAGGTGTGATTAAATATGAATGCTAAGTGTTTGGTGGCTGGAGCCCAAAAGCTGAAACCGGATCCAGTCGGGGCCCACAGGCAGCATAATTAGCAGCTGATGATAGATGCCATTAATGGCACTTTTCCACACACTGTGTTTTCGCAGGCCTTCTGAACCGGACCTCCGCTCAGCAGCGCGCTGCCTCTCAGCCATCCACAGTTAATTAAGTCGCAGATAAATAAATCCTGATGTATCTGTGGTTGGTACTGCACTGTTTTGAAAGCAAGAGCTCCGATTGTTATCAGCCTTTATTTAAATTGTTTAATGATCAACAGCGATTAAATATTAAGCCATTTGTCACATTTATTTGATCTCTTTTTATTATCGCCTCTGGGGATTTCATGTTGAAAGCATGATGAAAATCCTGTGGAAAACAATATCAGCATTTCAAAGCGTTGAAGGGCCAGTGTGACGCCTTTAATGGTGGAGAAAAGCCCTTTGTGCACGCTCGCAGGGCTGTGTTGGGTTTTGAGGGCCCTCTGGATTGTCATAACCCCGATGTGAGATTGATTCATTCATGGCCGGCAGCCTCCGAGTCTTCATCCTCTAGCCTCTCCGCCGCACGACCCCGGACACCGCTGTGCTGCGTCACTTCAGAGGAGAGAGACGGAGACATGTCCACAGCTGTTAGCACATGCCTGCTTTGAGGTGCTGTGGCTTTAATGTGCGGAGCAGATTAAACAGGGGCCCTTTGTGGAGGCTGGATAACTGGTCAGCTCTCCCACACAGTTAGCCAATCTTATCTGTGTTGGTGCTGCCGCCACACTTACACCCCCATATTCTCCAAAGAGCGAGCAGAACAGCTTGACACACCGGTCAGTCTCATTAAGCGAAGCCCAGAGTTTCCCAGACGAAAGCCTGCCTATGAGTAGCCGACGGGCAAAACACTGGAGAAACTCGAAGAGACAGGCTTCTGCCTCCCAATTGATTCTTCTCGCTTGACATGAAAGCATCACCTGCAGTCTGCGAGTTGCTGGACTTCTGTGTGTCTCTGCTATAAGCTGCGGTGCACCGCGCAGGGCTGTGCTGCGCTGCCTGCAGTGAAGATCAAATGGTGGCTGGTTCAGCAAAGGGTCAGCGTATGTGGAGCAGTGGAACATGCCAAAATAGTTTTCCTCTTTTCCCACAGAGAACCTTCATGTGCCGGGATTAATGGGGGAGTGAAATGAACATGTCTACACAGTAGATCCTCATTGACATGGTGACAGTGGTACTGTGGTTCGTCATCGTAGGGATCAGCTGACATGGTTGCAGGGGTTTGACATCCAATCACACAAGGAGAAATGATTTATTAACAGGATATGTTAGTCACAACCTCATTTAAAACAAAAAACAAAGAAGAAGCCTATTGCTGGCATTCCAGAAAAAGAAAGTTCCATTACATCCACAGTTATTACAAAATACAAACGCATCATGTTACAAGAAGTGTTATAACAATACAAGTTATCATGATAAAATGTGAAAAGTTTTGTTATGACAATAATTGATCACATTATAACAATAAACGTTTCTATGAAAAACAAACTTATCAGGTTACAACATGAACATTCTTGTTATAGCAATACATTATCATGTTATAATGAAATGATTCACACTATAACAAAAAAAATGGTATATTGTAATGATAAAAAAGGTTTTTGTTATAATGTGATAACTTTTTATGATGATGAAAAATATATAACAGTAACAACATTACAACAATAAACTTGCATTAGAAAATGAATCTGATCGATTTGTCTTTTTCTGGTGTGGCCATATGAAAAAATCAAGATCAAGACCAACAATGTGTTCGTCCCTCTCTCAATACTTTACAGCTTCTCTACTTTGTGGCACACAGTCCAAAGCCCATTTACTAAAGACATAAATCTTTGGAAACAGGTCACAAAAATACATCTTCATTTTCAGAAAAGGCTAGAATATCTGGGTATTGTAGTTTTCAGCACATTTGTTGAGGACTCTTTTCAGCCACGTGTTTGTTGCGTGTTTGTTTGGACTGACGGAAAATAAACCGCAATAATCGCATGTATGGTAATGCAACAACATGTCACCCAGCCTTGAGAGCATCTTAAATAGTTGAGGACAACAATGGAGGTCTATGGCATGGATGAATAAGCTATATCAAGCTTTGTTTACACAGACAACTCATTGTTGGCTTTGGTCTTGTCATGGGATTTGTTGACAAGAAGAAAAACACAGCCAGAGTGATGCTGTCTTCAGTCATCATCTAGACTACTGGAACGACAAAGAAGTGGGATGATCTTTACTGTAAAGCCGCTCTGATGTGATGACCTCATTCACTGTAGGATCCCTATAGGGATATTTAACACCAGACGCATTCGGCCACATTCATATGTGTCTATATTTCTACTTAGAATGACTTTTGTTTAGTGTGGGATGGTCCCCACGCTAAACAAAGATCTTTGTGAGTGAGTCAGTAAGTCAGTTTGGGAGTGCGAGGTTTGGCTGGTAGTCTAGAGCCAGACGGGATGTATGATTACCAGACAGTGTTGAAAATGGGGGCAGTTTGTGTGTGTGTGTTCTCAGTTACGGCGGTCAGATCAGATGTCGTCGCTTCATAGCCGGCGTCACCTTCACATTATTCTAAAAGAGGCTGGGTTCAAGCACAAAATTAACCCTCTACACCTGCTACATTATTCAGTCTGTCTTCACCTGAGAGGGCCAGTTAGGGGCTGTAGACTGAGGGAAAATGCACTTTCACCATTTGTGTTCTGACTGTTGGTAAAAATCAGTTACAATAAAACTTCTAAAACAACTGGTAGATAAACCTACATTTTTACATTTATGTAAAGGGACTATTTTCCCTCATCTGGGTGGTAATATGGAATATACTTTTTTTTGTATCGTTTGTAAGGCTGCCATGATTAGTTGATTAGTTATCAACTATTACATGAATCAACAAATATTTGGAAAGTCAATTATTGGTTTCAACATTTTTTTTTAAGGAAAAAGGTCCTAATTCTGTGATACCTGCTCTGTAAAGGTAAGTACACTAATTCCCCACGTCATTCACTGGATAAGTTGCATTTTGGGTACTGTAGGCATGAAGCCTTTCTCTATTCCACGCATTTCAGTTCCTTTTCAAAACATGGTGCCAACAACGCAACTTAGCCACTAAGTGACATCACTGGAGGATATTTGTGGGATTTCATGCAGCTTCCTCCGTAGCCACAAAAGGCTTTATACTACTACTGTGTAAAATGGGTGGAGTTACCCTTTAAATGTGAATATTTCCTGGTTTCCTTACTCCTCTGCAACAGTAAACTGAATATCTTAGGGTTGTGCACGACAAGACACTTGAAGACGTCATTTGGATCTCAAAAGGTACATAGATCAACATTTTTCATAATCTTATTGGCCAAACAACAAATCAATCAATCTTAAAAAAGTATCTGGCGAGTGAATCGTCAATGTAATAATCATTAGTTGGCCTAAATGTTCAAAAGTGGAGCAAAAATCAGATATTGCATACATTTCTCCAGATGACTTGACTTAGAAAAAAACAACAGATGACTTTGATGATGGTAACAAACCTGTGGCAAGAGGTTTACACAGATGTCTCAGCATATGCGTCCGTGCACACCCAACCTTACAGCTTCAGAAGCTGTCTCACTCTTTGTTCCTGATCTGCCTTGCTGGTCCCGATCATCGTCCAGATTTAATTTAAGAGTAAATTTGTCAAAAATATGTCCTGAATTACAGGGATGTCTTTGATAGAAATACAAGATTTCTCAGTGTCTCGAGGGATTCTTTAGCTGGAGTTGACATGAGGAGTTCCGGGAAGCGCTGGAAATCAAGCATCCCTCTGTTATCAGGTCACTGCTCCAGCATGATCTCTGCCATTGGGTCAGTGTGCCACACATGTCTCATCTAACTGGCTTGCAGTCAGGATGCGGTTGCCATGGAACACATCCAGTTGGAGCGAATTAAATCCCTGCTTTTCCAGTTTCCAGGCAGGATTCACATGCTGAGAATGTTTTGGTGGCAGACAGGCAGTGTGTGTCTGTGGTGTGTGTGTTTGTACGTGCATATAGAGAATGAGTTATCAAAAGGGAGAATTGGCTTTTGAGGTTACAGAGGAAGTAGGGCATGTGATTGCGCAGCCATGTGTGTTCGTGCGTGCCCTGCGCGCGCCGCTTCTGAGAGTGTGTGTGGGGGCGCGCGTGCACTGCTCTCCAGAAACAGCTTTCTGATGTAACACAAACTGATGCCTGCCTTCGCTTACTCTCTCAGGGCTCTCAGGCGTCTTTGGGAACTTATTTATGAGCACTTGCTCTGCACAAGGCAAAAACAAATCAATGATAATACTATTTTGCGTTGAAGAGAGAGGATGAGACATTACACACTGAATTCTGCTAATGTATTCTCATTTTGGGCGAGAGAATTCGTGGGTGTGCACTTCAAAGACTTAGAGACATGCCTCTCGACAACACAAAGCCATAATCCACATACTGATAGACATGGCTCAATTAGTTAAGTCAACAATGTGTTGGATTCATAATTTATGTTCCTAGCTAGTGGTAAGAGCTGCAGTGGATTTATCCATATTCATTATTTATGTTATAGAGGCCTGTATATGTGTCCCAGTGAGAGATGCCTTATGGCCTCAGTGATTTCTGCTGCTCCTCTCAAACGCTAATATATCACAGACTAATGCATGTTAATGAATAACTTGTTTTCTGAAGATATATGTCCTGGCAACAATACTTTATGCATAGGCTTTTCATTAATATTTCATTTTTGGGCTTTCGAAGAATAATCCAAACACTTGGTTACAAATTACCAAGAGAGGGCACTGGAACATTTTAACTCTATGACAATGACTCTCTTTAGTTATTACAGGTGTTTTATTGCAATCTCTTAAGTAGGGTTGTCCCTTTTGTTTGTCTGAAACACATAAGAAAAATGGCTAACTAACACTGACACGTCTTTGCGCCTTTTGTTGTTTACAGTGCTCACTCATGCAAGGAGTGATCAAGTTTCCAATATCACAGCGAGCGAGGAAACCAATCCCCTCTTCCATGTCGCATCCCTACCTCTTTTTTGGAGAGGCCACAGGTGCGCCAAACCTCGAGGTCCATCCAATTCAGGCAGGACAGAGGAGGCAGCGACCCATGACTTCTCACACAGCTCAGTGGTGATCACAGCGAAAGGGCGGGGAGGGAGAAAAAGGAGTTGGGGGGCAGGGTGATGCTCTGTGAGAGAATGCAGAGGGGTCGGCTACAGCTCCAGCTGTCCGTGGGTTTATTGATCTGTGATAGCCCTGAGGGGGAGGGGGCAGATCACCAGCACTGCCTTGCCCTTTAAAACAACAGGGCCAATAGTATCAGCTCAGCAAGGACTGTCAAGCTATGAGCTGACTGTAAATCATTCGAAAAACTCAACAGAGAAGTGATTATGTTGGGAGTTTACTGAGGTAACTATGGATCTGTCTAGGTCTGGAATTTTCTATGCACCTGTGTTAGACAACATGGTGTTTATTTGTGATGACAGCAGTATGTTTCCAACATTCAGTAGGATTTCCAGGGAAAACTAGAATTAAACTAAGTTGAATAGTGTAATTTATGATTTAGGGAAGATGAACGAGCATGCTATCATGCTGACCTGAATTTAAGTCAATAAAATGTAGCCTGGTTCCTCATTCCCCAACATTTACTGAAAAAACACTAACACACTTTAGAAGGCGGGCACTAAAAACAGTTAAATAACCCCTGCTATAGAGTTACAATCACTTGTCTGTTTTTTTCTCTGCAAAATGGTCAGCTCAAAGGCCCAAACAACTAACGGTTTCAAACGCCTGCTTGTTTCTTGTGACACCATCAACCTGTTGTTTTCATGTTTTCTCGGCTACAGGTGCCTATATAGACTGATCATAATCTAGACCACTTCCAGTAGGATCTAGGTCAGTTCTACTTTTAAAGAACAAAAAAGTCAAAACTGCCTCTCGGTGAACAGTTTGTTTATCTAACCAGAACATATTTGGGTGTTAATAACTTTTAAAGTCAGGCATTTTCATGTGAGGATTACAGTGAAATGTGAACTTTGGCAATGTCATCATAACACTGAAACACTAATTGCCTATTTAGGCAACACTTCATAACAACCATAATGAATAAATTGTACATTTTAGACAAGCTGTTTAGTGTGCAATTGTTTATAGCAAAGTGGCAACCGATGTTTATAGGCTAATAAATGGTTAATGAATACTGTCTAGTTTATCTATAAACATCATTTGGATTGCATTATGAAGTTGAAAATGACATGTATACTTTCACAGTTGTCTAATGAAAAGTGTAGAGAGACTTTCATTGTCATTATCATTTCCTAAAAGGATGTTCATACTCTTAAATTGCACATACATGTGGAGGCTGATACCAGATCACATGAGCGTGTTGTAGCTCTCTGTGTTCCTATTTTCTCTTTCCTTTCATCGGGCATGTACACTGAAGCCTCCTGGTGACAGCGCCTCACAGATGAACACAGCAGCGGCGCGAAAGCGGTCTCGTGCTACGGGGGGAATTTCCCGTCCACGTGTCTGAATACGCGATGAGGAAGGCGGGATGAAAACAAACGCGACGATTGGTAGGAGCGGCCGCGGCCGCACACGGTTGGCGGAGAGCTGCCTTCTTCTCGAAGGGGGGAGGGGGAGGAGCGTTTATTTACTAACTTTCAGCACCACGCCCGGACAGGAGGAGTCAGTTTGTAGCTGACGTCGGCGAAATGAAATCGGCTTGATGCAGTTTTCCTCGCAGAATGGAAGTAGCCGTGGAGGTGATACGGACTAAACTCGCCTGACTTTTCCCCCCCAGGATATTGAACTCCTGTTCCTTTTTTTTTTGTTCTTTTTTTTTAGTGCAAGGCGACAGTTACAACGAAGCCCTACTCTGTGGTAAGTCCGTTAAAGAACACATTTAATGCGGTTGTTCGGTGTACACTTCACGGACCTTAACGTTAAAAGCGGCGCCCGTGCCCTTAGGAAGGTGCAACAAAACAACGTGCCGCTGCTGTCTTGGGAACAACAGCTGTAACGCAAATATTTGGACATTTAAAGGGAGAATTACTGAGCCGAAACTTAACAGCAGTCCAAATAAAATGGCATGAAGTTCAACTCAGCCTGTCATTCATACAGCAGAGATTTGAAATATACCGGCTTTCCCGGTCTCAGTCGGTGAATGGACTTCAGACCGCTTCACGGTTGTTTTTGCGGCAAGCGTCTGTCGTTATTCAAGCGCAACAACATACATTTTCTCCATGAATTAAAACAATTACAGCTCATAAACGTGTCATTACATTTTTAAGACGTATGGACATGTCGTTTTTTGTCCGTTTTACGTTCTTTTTATGTCTCTATCCTTTTTGACACAATTTAAGTCTTTGACATACATCTTCAACCGGCTGAATAATAGCTACGTTTCGGTCACAAATTGTCGCGAGACACTTTGAGCTTGAGGAGTCCCTGCGCCATCATGGATCTTGATGTGCATGATATGCTATAATGTGGACAATGGTGTGATATTAGGCTTTTGATGCCATTGGATTGAAACGGTGTCAGATCTGCCTCCACCACCACCACCATCATTTCACCCCCCTTTCCTTTTGTTCGGGTTATTTCGCTTGCAGCAGGGGGAGCCACCGTCTGACACAAACACACAGCTCACTACCAGGACAGTGGAGCAGCAACCCTGGGTGTCTGGAAGTTGAGCCTTTTCTTTTTTCTTTTTTTTCTCTTTTTTTTTTTTGCCTTCCATGTTCTTACTCTTTGTTTGTCAAAACAAAGCATTAAGCGGTTTTACGCACAGGGTTTATTGTGAACGCACACAGTATATTGTGAGGTCTGGGCATGCTAGAGACAGGCCGGTCTGCTTATGTTGGGTGAAGAAATGAAAACTGCTTCTCAGGGTGCTGGCAAGCTGACAAACCAGGGTAGGGAGAGTGGCTTAGGATTTTCCTCAAAGACTGTCATTACTCTTTTGCTGTGGACCCTAATTTGGAAGTGTGGTGGTAGTCTAACCCTGAATTACAACTCGATGGTGACTTGGGGGTGAGCCGGTGAGGCAACTTGAATTTCACCCATATTTTGATAACTCTTTGACCCACCGTATGATTCAGGGCTGAGTGGAGAGCATCACTGACGCCGTGCTCCTTGAGATTCTTGCCACATTTAATTGATTCGTTATCACACATTTTTATTAGTCCTGTCCTCAAGCCTACATATTTATTCATAAGTGCACTGATACCTGCATTTGTTTGTATTATTATAAGCTAGTAATCATGGGGCAGTTATTTGGGAAGACAGGGCTTCTTAGCACAGCCAAGAGAGGTTCTGTCTTTCATTTAACCAAGTCAGCCAAACTCCCATTTATGTAAATGCGACTCTACACAGTCTCCTAACCACAGTGAACTTTGTGGTTTCATCACTGAGATGAACTGAGCCATTTGTCTATATAAGCACCGAGCTCTTTGCCACAAATGAAGGCAGGGCTTTTGCTCATTTTCTCTTCCCAACTTGTCCAGTGCGGTTTTATTGATTTGAGGGCACTCTTTATACACCAGGCAGGTTGTCTATAAAGATAATGAACACTCTGGGAGAATGAATGTGTCTGAGATCATCTCATCAGCCCTAATGAATACTTGTCCAAGGTTTTCAATCATTAATGAAGTCAAATCTTGGCATGCTTTTGATTCATATGGAAGACAAATGTCCTTCATTGAGATTTTTCTCTGTCTCTTTTTTTTTTTTAAGGCTGCTCATCCGTTAGTCCCCCCGCATGGACGATGAGGAGGATGATGTGTTCGAGCCAGACCCCCACTGCTGGCGCACCACATTCCGGGAGATAAAGTGTGAAGACCGGGGCACACAGACACCTGGCCCTGCCCTGGCACTGTACAACGGCATGCTGCCTTGTGGAGTCGCAGAGGAGCCCAGACCACTCTTCTACGGTGAGGCTGATGACGTACCATATTTCAAAAGAGAAACAGGAACGCTGTCTTGTGCGTGACAATCAGTGTTATAAAACTGAAGCGTGAAACTATGATGCGAGACTCACTATGAGAAATGGGTAACAATGTTGCCACACTGATCTCATCCTTGGCGCCTGGTAGTCGTGATCACAGTGGCTTTTATGGTCTGTATGGAGTGTACCCAGCTGCTTTGCTATTCAATGGCGCCAGACGGGCATTGTGACTGAAAGGACGTGACAGAAGTGCTCACCTGCGTAAGCAATAACTGTACAGAGATTATCAGTGGCAGCAAAGTTACATTGGCGCCATACACAAGTAATCATTCCAGAGTAGCTCCATGACAACTGACTGGCGTCTAATCTGTGTCATGTCAGTTTATTGTGGGTGAGTGACTCCTGGAACTCCTATTTCACTCACATTGATTAAAAAGAAACACAACAATTGGGAAGTTGTGATTAAAGCCAAACATTCTGATTGGTTGAAACCATGTTCAACAGTGCTCGTCTGCTCTTTGTACCTGTTGCTTAATCAGCATAGATATCATCACAGTAAAAAAAAAAAAAAAAAACACCCTGTCAGGTGTCATTCCTGTACTTATATTTTTAAGACTCAACACTTGTGGCATTGACAAAATAACAAGTCTCGGCCTTGACACTCAACAGGCAACGCAGGTTTTCGATTGCACTTCCCGGCACACTTTGAGCTTGTCGGAGATCAGGAAGCGAGGCGACAAGACAGCGGAGGGGAGCAAAGCGGGATGGAGCAGCTTCCCCGGCCGCAACCTGTGGCACGCAGTGTGGAGGCCTGCATCGGCCAGAAACTCCAGCTGATAGGAGACCAGTTTCACCGCGAACACCTACAACTGGTGAGGAGGAAATGTGCATCATCGCAGACACTTTGGCCTCTAGTTTGATGGTAGAAAACATGTGCAAGTAGGCCACTAATACCCCAAGCAGTGTCAGAATCTCCCCTCAGTGCCCTTCATGAGGTGATGCATTGGGCTTATCCTGATGTAGAAGTTATTGACATAGTCCTCTAATAGCAGATTTGTTCAATAGATGTTCCCTTTGACAGATCTCTTTCCCATTATTTGGATAGCCTCTTGAGAGAACACTCAAGGTGAGCTGACAAACTAAAATGCAGTAAAGACAGGAGGATACAGTGTTATACAAACCCAGTCCTTTAATATTATGTTCATAAGCATAATGAGAAACACACCATAAGTACTTCTTGGTACTTTCTTTATAACATAGCAGTTGTAAAGACATAGTGAAGAATTTCCCACCTCATTATTTCTTACGCAGGAGGAAATTTAATTTGTTAAATAGCCATTTTTGAACCTAATGTGCCTCCTTGCTTTACCCGGAGGTGTATTCTCAGGGTAGTACGATTTGTCTAACCTCAAGTTTTCAAATGAAACTTAATATTAATGTTACAATATGTTCTGGTAATGGCTTATTGCATCAGTAGCTCATAACAGGCTTTCAATAAAACATAACCCTACCGCTGTCAAAGTAGACGTTGCTGTGCTTGTGTGTGTTTCTATTTGTCTGTCTTTGTGTGTGTGTGTGTGTGTGTGTGTGTGTCAGGTTAGGCTGACATTTTTTTAAAACCAAAGCAGAGAAAAGTTTTGTCCACACATTAATAACACCACCCACACAGTTGTTTTTACACACATATATACCTACTTAATAGATCCCATGTTGGTATGACAAAGATTTATGTTGTGCAAAAAGTTTGCCCTCTTTCATTGTGTTTGCCACATATTTGTTTTGGAGAGGGTTTGCACATACACAACTTACAGCAGAGCCCAGCGTCCCCCCTCCCTTAAGCCAAAGACATTGCTGAACCAGGACAGCCCTTCCCCCACCTTGCCAATGCTAGGCCCTCCCCCTGCCTCCTCTTCCTGTTTATTTCTCTCTCTCTTTCTTTTCTCCTGTTTCCTCAGTGTGCTGTAGAGGCAAGTGGTGTGGAGGATGCTTGGCCTCAAACAATACACTGTGGTCAGGATGACACTGTCCACTGAGTCTGGGCGCTACATAATGTTGCTTGTGTTTTACAACCGTGAAACACGGTTGTGTCATTGGCTGGAAAATCAAAAACATACAGTCTCTTGTCGCACAGTTTAACACACATGTTTATTCACACATGTGCATTTTAACCCACATAGTGATACGTCCATGAGAAAGCAGAAGTGGAGAGAGAAGGTAAACATGTTGTAACCTGAAGCTCAGCGCGTGAGCCCCAAGGGGGACAGCTGTGGTTGTAGGGAGTCTCCAGTCAGCCCCTTCCCTTGGCCACAGGAGACAACCAAATAAGCGGTCTACGCAGCCATAGAAAGAGGGGGGTGGGATCCATAATGATGGTACAACATTGTATATGAGTGGAGGAGGTTGGAAATGAACCTCAAATGATCAAGTAACAACCATACTAAGTTGTCTTAAATAGAACCCTCCCTGCCCTGAGCGTTATATAATTCTTTTTTTTTTTTGTTTACTTCATACTCTGAAGTGTGAGACAGTTTCTGATTTTCTCATGCACTTATCAAGTTATTTATACCCCTGCAGCTCAGCATGACTCATGTATTGTGACACTGGGAAACGCGTTGCAGACAACCAGACAGTCAGACAGGAGGGTTGCAGCGATATGTGTGTGTGTGTGTGTGTGTGTGCGGTTGGGATCTATTGACGCACAACTGAGGCAGGCCTGGGTCAGGGGATGAGGAAGTCGCCTGTGCTCTTTTTTGCTGGTTGAGTAAACAGCAGAGAGGACAGTCAGAGTGAGAGCGGCCCCGTGAAGTCATATCCTGATGTGACAGGAGACCGATAGACTGATGTTGCGATAGTGAATGAGCGGTGAAGAGTTAAGTCTTTTGCATGCTGAAGAGGCAGGGAATTTTTAATGCTTACTTGCATAGAGACCAGCATGCAGAGGTGGAGACGGTACCCACATCTTGTTCTTAAGTAGCAATACCTTTGTGTAGACATACTGTTCAAGATCAGAAGTGTTAACATAAAAAAAAAAACTTAAAGTAGCAAATGTAAGAGTACCCATTGTGCAGAATGGCATGTTTCAGAATAATGTCTTTGATTTCTTTTTAGTAGAAAACATTGAAAAATCATATCAAAAAAAATTTGGAAAACAATACTAATGTTACGACGTCTGTGTATTGTGTTGTAGATTTCTCCTGAAGTTAGCATGCTTACCAGCTAGCCACAACACCGTTCGGGTTCTCCCACTCTGGACTGCTCGCTGTACAGTTAACTGAACTAACTAGCCAATGTCAGCTACAGTTCATGGTTACTCTAGCGATATGCTTCCCCCTATTTGTTTTGAGTTCGACAGATGGTTAATTCTTGCGTATTGCACTTTCAGTGTCGATGGTTGAACTACTTTGTATAGTGTTATCTGCTGGGTCTCTTTTGAATATGTATTATCAAATGAAATCTGCAAAACTTGTAAATTTGTAAAATGATCATCCTGAATTTTAGTGGAGTATAATTATTAAGTAGCAAGTACCTCAAATCATAGGTAAGTACAGTACTTAGTTACCTTCCCCCACTGCCAGCATATGACCACTGTTGACACTTGTCATTCAAGTGGAGTGTGTAAGTGGCTGGAGGGATGTTTTTACAACCCAAACACCGACATGCGGTTTTTTGAATGCTTGGTTGAAGCCTCTGTAATTGCTATTTCTAGCTGTGCTTGTGCAATTAATTGTATCGTGTGTGTGTGTGTGTGTGTGTGTGTGTGTGTGTACTTATGCATGAATACACCCATACTTGTTTTTCTGCTTGTTGCTGCCTGTCACTATCACATGCTCCGACAGTCAGTACAAAAACTCTCACTCCGTAATAGCTGTGCAGTTTGTCAGGTCCCTTTCCTGTCAGTGGGTGATTGCAACCATTCAGTGCAGACACTTGTCTCTTAGCCATCCAAGTGCTTTTGACTGCCCTCTTCTTGATGGATTTGGGGAGCGATGTGGCTGCAAGTGCTCTCCATGGGAGCCTTGGCCCCTCGTGAGAGGAGGGATTAGGTAGCGAAGGCGCGCTGGTGGATGCTGACAGATAAATTGCTCCCCAGTCAGAGAGGGCTGGAGGGGACGGCGAGGTCCCCAGAGAATGGCTGACATTAGCCGGCCCGCCATTCGAGACACGCAATAATGACGGTCACAATGGCAGGGAGATGGTTCCAGCTTGCACAGGGCAAGGAGCGGAGTTAGGTTTCATCCCCATGTTTTTTTAAGAGAGACGACTCCTGGTGCTTTCGATAGGAGGTGTTGAAAGCAGGGTTGAATATCGCCTCTGTGAGTGTGTGTCTGCACGCACACACTGTTTGTGGCTTTATCTCTTGGCTGTTGCAGCGAGGGCACGGCACTCTCTCCTTTCAGCACTTGTGGAGGGGGGAGGAGTGGAGTTGCACTGGAAATAAAAAACACATGAAGCTGGCTTTGGATATTTACTTTTCATTCATTGTTCTGCGATGACTGTTGTTCACGTTGATGTCCATTTGTGCTGCTCTGTGTTATCTAACGCCGAGGCCCTGTGTTTGTGTTTTTTCCTGGGCTTCTTGTCTCCTCCCTGACGTGACTAATCCAGAGGTTGTTGCTGTCGGGGCTGTCCTGTTTGCTCGAGAGATAAGGCAGAGCTTCAGAGCAGCTGGCTGGACAGACAGGCCGCATGGGACGCTGATAAAGCACATCAGGCTGGTGTCAGAGTGACGACACCCAGCATCTGGCTAGACTCTGCCGCTCTATCGCTGGCTAAATTTAGAGCCCGAGCCTCTTTTTGACAGTTGGTGGCGTGACTCATGACTCAGTTGGGGAAGGCCTGCGCACACTTCTTTTTTCTCATTCACGCTTTCTCTTTCTCTCTGTTTGTCTCTCTCTCTCTCAGCTCAGGAGGGGCTAAAGGTCACCATCACAGGAACGTTCTGTTTCTGTGTGTAAAGATTAATTGCGTCTCACGTAGCTTCTTGTTAATACACAAGCTGTGTGTTGTGTTAAATCCCTCAGTTGACTCATTTTACTTTGCAGCTTTTACTATCTAATGTCAAAACGCGAACCACCGTTGCGTGTTACACATATTGACACACAATATACATACTCTTTAATTGTCTTTCATCCCAGAGATGTTACTGACTCCAGTCTCTCATATCATCTAGTTTTAAGTTAAAAAGACTTGGAGCATGCCTGTGTTTACTTAGTTGAGCCATGTATGGTGCCAGCTCACCACTCCGCGCTACACATAAATATTGCTTGTTTATATGAAGCAGATGTTCTGATATTATTATGTTATTATCAAAATATCCCCGGGTAAGATTTAGCTGTGTCATACAACACAGAACTTATCAACTTATCAAGAGTCCTGGCGTTTGATTTGATTTGATTTTTTTTTTCCACCTCTCGATTTTTCTTCTGAACAAAAAGTGAATTGTTAGTAAGATATATGCACACTGGTTTGAACCTGGCAAAGCTTATGCAACACCCTGCAATGTTCACCGCAACCTGATAAGAGTGCAGAAACCCAGAGGCTTATCACAATGGCAGTTCTTGGCTGCTAACCGGGTCAATGTTTGGACACCAACTTAACAGTCATGTAAATATGGCATATCTTATCTCTGCTTTTGGATGTTTTACCTTTCGTAAACAGTCGCGGAACATTTCTGAGAAAAAGGTGCCACACTTTGGTGCATTGTCAAGGAAAAACTCATTGCAAGTTTCCCTCAGTTCACGAACTCATGGGCGGAAAATAGCCACGGTGTTATCAGGAGCGGTTGAGTCTGCCTTTCGTCCGCATAGGAGCCGCTGCACTACTGTACCTCTCGCTCACGCAGATACGTGTTTTCCAGAGGCACCCTGCCTCTCATCTAGAGCTCCCTAATCCCATTTGCTGCAATTATCTTATCTTTGGTTCTCAATGGCAGAGATAGCGTTATCCCCCCATAATTGCACACAATCCAATTGGCTCGCAAACCTGAGAGAGCCTCCTCCTGAGCCGGTAGCTGCTGGTCCCTGCCAGAAAGATTTAGAGAAAGTGTTTAGAGAAAGTGTGACCGTATGATGAATGTGTTTATGACTTGGAATGTGTGTTGGGAAGGACAGATTGTGTAGGTATCCGGCGGCACACAAAGAGAGGCCTCACTGATAGGTATTGTTGGGGACAGAAGCAGACTGTTGTGAAAATATCGGCGTCGTTCCGGTGTCTGGTTTTGCCTTACCCTCTTCTCAGCTGACCCTTTTGACCATGCTTCCTGTCAATTAGCTTTAGGGCCGGGTGATATGGCCTTCAGAAAAGTGTTGTAATATTTCTAAGCTATATGGGGATAAACAATAAATCTCAATATTCTGAAATCTCCTCCTTAACACAATTTTATTTAAATAAACATTAGTAATGTGGATATAATGACTAAGTGAGCAAAGGCAAGGTTTAGAACAAGTAAGGGAGTCTGGTAAATTCAGAAAATATGTGAAATTACGTAACTGTAATGCACTGTAATGTTTCTATACTTTCAGAAGAGTGCACTAACCTGTGTCTGTTTTTTCTTTTTTTGTTTCAGTATCATCGAAACCAAAGGAACCAGGGGCCGCTGTGGTGGCGCCTTGGCGCAGCTCTGATCAACCTTCTGTTTGACAGGAGGTTCATCGCTGGAGGAGGTGGAGCGGGACGGAGGTGAGGGGGTCTTTGCCTCACATCCCGTTTTTCTTCATCTCTCTGAGGAACTGGACTCCTAATGGCACTGTCAAATCTAACACGGGTCTGTTTTGGGGGGGAAGAAGAAAGGAGACTAAAAGTCACCGCGGGACGGGGACAACCAACTTTTATACAAGGTCATGTGTGTTTTTTTCTTTCCAAGAAGATGCCATGATGCTCCGAGATTCCTCTACAGGACAATGTTCATATTTTGGTATACGTGTGGTGTAGCAGTTTTGTACAGTACATTGTTCTCTTTCAATTTTTTGCACTTCCAAACATGTATCCATCTTTAATGACCTCCCCAGACCCTGGGAATGCCTTATTCAATGTATTCTGCCAGAATGAGTATTGAGAAATTTTGACAGGCAAGACGAGATGGTTAGGAAAATGAAAGGAAATGTGGTGTGAGGTTTTCTTTTCTGAAGTTTCCCAGGCGACCGGACGAGTTGAATTACTAATTTCCAAAGAGGCAACTTCTCAGAACAAAGCATTTTGCACCTCACCTCAATGGAACATCTCTTCTTATTTTCTTTATTTTTTCTTTTTTCTATTTTTTTGTTTTCTAAGTCCTCTGTTTTCTTTGGTATGCTATTAAGTTTGAACACAATCCCTCTGTATCATTCAAAACATTGGGAACAAAGCAAAGTGCACCAGCGGTTTAAATAAGCCTTTCTTCAGTCACGTGCTACATGTCGAACAATCAGAACATTTTGATGGGAACTATCAGGGCTGAGTGCACACCAGTACAGAACATCAGTGATTGGTCAAACAAGCTACGTGACTGTCTGCAAATGTGTGCAGCAGTGCAGGTTGATGTGGTGTTACTGAAACTGAAACCTTATTAAAAAGGAAACAGTTAACTATAATAAAAAGGTATAATGTTAATTGGCAAAACCATAGAGTATCTGCAGCAAACAATCTAATGGCTGGAAACACACAAACAACATTGGAGTAAGTCAACTGAATCAATATTTTAATACACTGCATTTGAACACCTTGGCTGGATGTTGTCTGAGATGTAGTGCACTGAAGAAGGGCTGGGAAAGAAACTCCACAAGATGCATGAGAAGATATTAAGATTAATGAGGTGTTGTGCTAACTTTTGCATGGAGGTCGAGCACCTGTGCACTAAAGTCTAACATTACAGTAAAGCATCCTTAACCTCGAAAAAAAAAACACAAAAAAAACTATTTGGCCAAGTCTGCTGTTTTAAATTTCAGCAAGAACATCCAGTTTAAAATTGTTCCCAAATTCGTCCCCAAATTCCAGTCCTCCCTGTGTTTTAGATGTGTTTGTGTCATGTGATTGTTTTCAGACCTCCATGCCCTTGAAGTGGAACTGTGGATCCACTGTTTTTGCACTAGACGTACACCCTTCGAGAGTTCAGATTGTTACCAGGCTAACCTCTGTCTTGTATGAAGGTTTTCAGTTATGACTTGTTTTCTTGCCACAACATTTCACTCTTACGTCCGAGACAAATAATCAATGTTGAGACCTGACTGAACTGAACAGCCTGAAATCTGGATCGGAAATGAAATGGAATTTTTCGGCAAAATTTCACATACCAGTGTTTCGGGCCACAATAGCGCCCGCGTGCCTCCATTGCAAGGTTCATGTTCCTGGTTTGTTTTTCCGCAGCCCCTGTGTGTTCTGAACACCAAACAACACTGCATAATCAATCTGTGAAACAGATCTTCTCAGGCTACTTTTATGGGGTTTTACATCATTTTATATTCTATTGGGTGGTCTCGTGTTGTTTTTGGTGCTCAGTTCCAAATCTGGGACAATTTTAGTACACCACCACTGACTCAAACGGCAAACAGACAAAAGTGGAAATGACTGTAATTATTGTTGAAATATGAATATGTTTAAAGACACTGTTGAAGATGCTGTTTGTTATATTCTCCATTGCTGAATTCAGGCCAACCTTTGGACCCAAGGAGCAGTACATATCAGGGGTCTGTAATTACTCGCTCCTTACAATGTGTCAAGTTTATCACTGCATAATTAGGGTTTCCTCTCATTTTCTTAAGGATGTCTCAGGGACAGACTGTGTGGGCTACTGGTAACCTTGAGAATCTGTTACATGGTTAGAAGGCGAGCAGTGTTTTTACGACGAAACCTCTCGAGGTGTTTTTCAAGTCTCTTTCTTTTCATTTCAGTTTAAAACAAAAGAAAAAAAAAACAAAACAACCCTCTTGGCCAATTTCTTAGTACACATAAAGGTACAGTTTGACTGAGGAGCCTGAGGCGGACCTGCTGACTGTGGTGGTGACGGGGGGCTGCTGAGCATGTAGTAGTAGGCGCGTGAGGTGCACTGAATGTGGTTGTGGTCATAGTTTCCTGCGGATCCTGAACGCTGAGCCAGTCCCCGTAGTGCCCCGTCTCACCATTGGCTCTTGGCTCCCTCTTCGTGTTGCTCCTTTATAACATGGGTATTGTTCATCGGTTCATTTTTTTCGCCTTTGTAATTTATTCTTTACCTTCTTATTTATTTTTGTACATTTGCCCATTTCTACTGTATACACCTGTGTGTGCAATTTTCTTTCTTTTTTTTCCCTCCTCTTTTTTATTTTTGGTCTTTGTTGTTTGACTTCTGTTGGTTTTTCTTCATGTGATACTCAACCCAAATTCTCCTTTTTTAGTGTCACTCATCTCCCGTAGGCTCTGAAAAGTTTGGACCGTTATGAAGGAAAACACCTGTGGTCAGTTTGAATTGATGTGGGTTACAATGGATTTCTATGGTGGCATGTTTGCATAGCACAATTACAAGTTCCACATGGTCATTGTTCCACCAGAATTCAATACTTATGTCAGATCTTCACAGCTTCAAGGAGAACTGTTGCGTAGAGAGAGTAGTGTGTCCACCCATACATCCATGTAACTGTTTGGAGCGTGTTGAGCATACAGGTAGATGGCAGAAGAGTGGAGTCAAGCCTACACGTGTTTGATACTCAGAAAATAGATCTTGGGTGGAGTAAAAAACACTTTAAAAGGTTGTGATTTTCCAGGGATGGGCCTAACCATTTCAGACCTTTTTCATTATCTTTCACCCGCCACTGTGGGTAGTTTCACAATATGTGGCTGAGAAAAAAACAGTAGCTATGATGAAGTGTAACCTTTCAACAGGATGTGACCTTTCCTATTTCTAATTAATGAGTCATTACCCATTCAACCCGTTACTAAAGATACACGCGCCATCAGAAACGCTTCACGCAGTAAAGAAAAAAAAAGGTTGCCTTCTTATTCTTCTCAAGTCACAGGGCGTCAGTTCATGTGTTCAGTTCCTAAATCTTTATCATTGTGTTGTAATCAATATGCACTGGAAAGTACTTTGTTTCTTCTGTAGATCCCATGGGTCCCTTATATGTCGTGTGTTAATGTATAGTATATACTCTGGATTGTTCTCTCGGGCTAATCTTGCCACGTGTCAGACATCTTTCTGCGCATCTACTTAGTGCGCTCAGATCGATGGCCTGTTTGATTTATTGGAAAGGGAAACAAGCCACCATGGTGCCCTGTATAATTTTGTTAGAATGAGGTTCCCAGGCTGCACTCATCACATTATATGTGAGTGTGGAGAATCCCTAGAGTGGGACATGTATTTTATGGAAACCATCAGTGTCTTGAATTTTGTAGTCCACTTTATATAAATTTGAAGTTTTTTCGAGGAAGGTTTCAATTTTGAATGATTTTTTTTTTTTAACGATAACATTTCTTCTTCATGGTCTTTCTTAACTTTTTAAAATGTATTTTTCTTAAGAAAAAGGGGTCTGCTTTTATAAGGACAGTTCGTGCTTGTAAAATAATTTTTAACGCGAGTAGGATCCTGTTGAAGTCCATGAGATCAAGGGCATTTTTTTTTTTTACCATAAAAATGAACTTGCAACATTCCTTGCACATGTCATCACGGTGTATAAACAAAAACCAAGCAAACCAAAATGATTAACGGTTGTGGTTGATTTGGCCCATGAGCTTATGGCTAAGGAATATTTGCCCTTTCTTTACAGAACAGATAAAGTGTACATGTATTTGTAAAACCCTGGAATATGCCTTTAACTGCTCAGTTTCAACAAAGTCTTGATTATCACACACTCTCTGTTATACCAAGAAATGAGACCCAGCGAAAATGTAGCATTTTTGTAAACATTGACTGTGTGTTTTCGAGACTCTACTGTGCACTCATTTTTGTGTTTATATATATTTTTTGGTTGTTGATATAATATGGAAGTAAAGACAATTTGTTATGTAGTGCAATATGCTGTACATATGGAGCTTTGCTCTACAAATCTTTTTTCTGGATTTCTTGTTGTTTATTGGTACTTTTTTTCAATAAAATTTTATTGAAGGTGTCAAGTTGAGTCAAGTTTGTGTTTGGACGACGACATTACATCTCGGTGGGCTTCACAGGAACAACACACCACCATGCTACCCAAAGTTCCAGCTCTCCATAAACTCACTTCTGTGACGTAAAATGTAAGAATTAAGCACATGTTCAATTTGTACTCAAAACAAATGGGGGGCAGCATATCACAGTACCTGCTTACATTAGCGAGTGAGCTCCGTTAGCTGTGCAGTTAGTGGTCGGGACTGGGAGCTCAGAGCGCCAGGGGATTGTTGGTGTTTACACTGCGAGGACGGGAGCTTTGGACAATGACGGGCCGGGACTAGCTGGCTAGCACGCTAAACAGTCTTTGCAACACAATAATGGACATCACCTTTTATTATTCCCTTCACATTCTGTTGATAACTGTAGTTTTAAATGTTTCTAACCCAAATTCTTATGCTTTGCAACTTTAATTGGTTATAAAACAGTCCCAATTTTAATACCAATGCCTCTTTATGACCTACATAAACAAACCAGACCATCAGTGAGAAGATTGTCTATCTCTTCATTGTTATCATAGTTATTTAAGTTATTTTTAACGCATGTCACCGGGTCAGATTCCACCTTATCCAGGTTGGATAACTAATTTGAGTGCTGAGACCCAATTTCTCATCACTAGCCCGAGGAAAGAAGCTGTCATATAACAGCCATACAATGCATCCTGTAAACAACTGTGTTTAAACAGAGATTAACAGCATTTAAAATGTATTGCATCTGTCTGCAACCTGCTTTCAAAACAAACATGCATTCTCACACTACCAAGTTTCCAACTGGATGTCAGCCGGGGCTGCCAGAATCAAAAGAAAAATTAAAGTCCTTTTTAGCATCTTTAATGTGTGAGAAAAGACAGGCAAACAGATTTAAGAGTTCAGAGAAAAGAACAGGTGTAGCAGATGAGGACAAAAAAGTTACAGAAACAAAATAAACACACACAAGTCTCGACGTAAGTTCAGACTTTCGCACCTGAAACTGAGCAAAAAAATCTTGCTGGAGAACGAACACCCCTCTGTTCCAAGTCATTGAGCTCGAGCTTTTTATTTTAAGAAGTTCTATTGTGAAGGTAAGCCACTGATGGATTAGCCAAGTGTCTGAGGCTAGCCAGGCATTTAAAGTTGGCCAGGCGTTTGGCAGAGACTGTGCCCATCACATCCCTCCTACTGGTAGGTCATTAATTTAGCGTGGGGGCTCCCCACCCTTCTCTAATAACTGTTGTCTGCACTCCACACACGCAAGCAAGTGTTGCATGACATCTGAATGAGCCGCTGTATGGAGCATATGAGAAGAGTTACCTCACAGTGCATTACTGTCACTTTCTAAAAGGTTAAGGCCGATGCTGCCGAGCCTGCGGATTAGTTACACTGCAGTGCTGGATGCCCTGGAGACACGGCCGTGATTGATCACTCCTGACACATATAAACATGAAAGTTAAGTGTGTACTGCTGGAGCGGAGTAGTGTTTAATTCTCAGTGTTCCAAAAGTTTGCATCCAACCGTACGGAGGACGTTTCTCGATATCTATTGAGCGCACATAATTCTGTTCGTTTCCCGCAGTGTTTTTATGATCACACCCAGGATTTTGCTGCTCCTTTATTCAACAGGCCAGACAACTTGCAGCCGCCTCCCTCGGGGCGGGCGCGTGGCTCTCCTATTGTCAGGCACGCCAAGTACGGTTTCACGCTCCGCAGCACCTGACTCACCTGTTTGGCCACTTTCAGTAAAAAGAAAACTCCCTTGTCTGTAGGTCCCTCGGCGCATACGCACGAACACAATGACGTGTCAAAGGATGTGGTTGAAACAGAACAACAGCTTCTACCCCCGTCACGGTTGGTGTTGTGCGACCACACTCTCCTCGCTGAGCACTCTCGTCCTAACGTGTGTGAAAGGTGTTTTAAGTGTAGTAATTTCAAGCATTAGTAGAAGCTAATTGATTAAGTATTTATACAACTGTCAAAGCACACAAAGATCATGTGACTTCAGATCTCAGTGTTATCTCTGCAGAGCCCATCGCTTGCCTTTTCTGCAATGTTATCCTAAATCCTGAGGCAGCAGTGTGCTGAGGATGTCCCCCGCCTCCATTGCTGTTTACCTCGGCTCCATGGCTCCTATGGTCTTCTCCTCTAGGCTCAGCACTTTAATGGGGAGAGCATTGGCTTTCCCTGGCCCAAACAATGGCTCCTCTGTTCCTCTGGCCGGGCCGCCAGCTGAAAGAGACACCCATTAGAGAAGCGTCTATCTCTGGGGTCAGGCCCAGGGGTCACGCACAAGTACGGCTCTTGTTTATGTCTGCAAAGCCAATCAAAACACTGCAGCCTACGCCGTTAACTCCTACTTGCCTGGCTCTCCGGCAGACTGAAGAGGAGTTTCTGCTCGAGCCAAAGTCACAGGGCGCAACGAATTCAACCACAGCTTCGACTCGTTCCTCCTACTCCTCACTAAAGTGGCGCGTCGTGCCACTAAGTGTATAGAGCAGCAGCGTGAGAGAGAATAGCAGCAAATTAGCGCGGACTGGCACCTCAGCACCTGCTCCCCATCGCCGGCCGCAGACTCTCCCCCCAGCCCCGAGACCTCCTCAAGTGGCTCCTCTCTCCAGCACACACATGCAATTACTAAATTATCACCTGTGTGCTCGCCCTTATGATTGAGCTTTAATGTGGTGTGGGCATGGTTTGAGGAAAGGAATGGTAGTAAATTTTAATGAGTCTGAAATTACCTAAATTAGTTAATGTGCTCGCACCAAAAATAGACAGGACTGTTCAGAAAAAGCTGCAACAGGAAGTCAAGTTAGGGACTTCCGTAAACCAAAAGAGAAACAAGGAGCTTGACCAAATGTTGCAAAGCTAACAGCTTTCCCATCAACCTCAACCCCTGTATAGTAATTTGTTTTGAGTGCCAATCAGTAAGTGTTAGCATGCTAAACTACGACAGTGAACAAGGCAAACCATAAAGGTGCAATGTGTAAAAACTTTAGGAAAAGTTAACCAAGGTTATCAACAAAATAAGAATAAGTTGTGATGGTAAGACATTTGCATATTGTGTTGCAGAAATATCTATTGAAGCTAGCATGCTAGTCAGCTAGCCCCTGCATGTCTTTGTCCAAAGCTCCTGTGCTAGCGGTGTGAACACCAACACTTCACCGGTGCCGATGTTGGTTCAAATGCGACTACACCGACTCTTGTTGCCCCTGGATTTGCTTGCCTAGCTTGGCATCCAAACACCAGTGGGTGAAAATTGTGAAAATCTTTTGTTTAATGTCAAATGGTCAAAGTGTCGGCGCAACTCTTGAACCAGATTACCTGGCCGGGAGCCAGTTCCTTGGCTGGCTCCGAACCAGCCCCTGAAACTCCTTGGCCAAAAAAACTGGTAACAGAGCCACCAGCACGGCTCTAGACGGCACTTCCTGTTGGTATGATGGTGGCTATGTTCCTCGCCCATGTGATCGAGCCGCCAGGCCAATGACTAAAGTAAACAACGAAGATAGTATCTGCCATGTCTGCACCAGCAGCGCCATGGCCCCTCCCACCGCCCCTACTTCCTCCACTGCCCCGACTCCAAACACACACCTTGCCGTCCTCTTTCAACTCTGATAGCACCAAAAACACTGCAGGCAGACAAGTGTACTTTGAATTAACTGGAAAATGAATGAACTGGAAAAACTTTGCCAATACCAAACGGCACTTCTGCTCGCCTGTGCATTTGTGAAATGTTAAAAATCTGTAAATTTGAGAGTAGAAATACAACAACATTTAATACCAAACTTAGCTCCCACTAGCCCCAGCCACCGAAGCGGTCGAACACTTTCCATTCTTCTTCACCCCCCCCACTCTGCACACATCTGGTGCTCAGGCGGCCAGTTGTCATGGGAATAAGCGGCTAAGCCAACAGTGTTGCATGTCGCTGTGCAAGGGGGAAGAAGGGCTGATCGGGGTTCAGCTGGGCATGCCGTGGGCGCAGCAACTCAGCAACCCCCCCCCCCCCCCCCCCCCCCCCGCCCCTCTTTTTTCTGCTGTGACTGAACACAGCTGACCTCCTCCTGGCAAAGACCCCGACCCTAACCCCCCCCCCCCCCCCCCCCCCCTCCCCGCCTCACCACCACCACCACCACCCCCACCCTCCTCCAGCCTGCTCCGCTCCGCCCCCCCCCCCCGGCCACCCTATATCACAGCTGGGAGAAGAGTGCGCAGAAAAGTTGATCTGGTAACACTTGGTGGCTGATAATGAAATAAACAGGCCCTGGGTTTCCGCAAGTGCAGCCGGGGCCGTTCTCTCATTTTTTAGTTTCTCTAACTTTTCCTCTAATCCGCCGCGCTCGACCGGCTCTTTTCTCTACTTTCTCTCTCTTTAGAGGAGAGGTTGGGCAATCACTACACAGCACTGTGAGTTCCCTTTGTTTACCAAGAGCAACCCAGCAGAGCGCAGAGCTTTGTTGAGCAGCAGTCACTCCCGGCCTCACAGCTGTGACACACACACACGCACACACACACGCACAGAACTAAAATCTCTGACTCACAAACACTAGCAGTATCCTGTGGTCAAGGGGAGGGATTTAAATCCTCCGAGCACAGCACATGAACCTGCTGAACTTATCCTCTCCGTCTCCTGCTGGCTATTGTCCCCCCACCCCCCTGCGTTTTTTATTTCCAACTTTATCGCAAAAATCTTCATACTTATCCACCGCCATTTGGACCCAATTAAAAGATACACCCCGTAAACCTGCACGCGGCGGGGCAGCCGTCTCTCACCACGTGTGAAAATCCATGCACTTGGCATGTAGCTGAGGAAAGAGCTCGGTCTAATTATGATTGGGGGGGGTGTCACTCAATAGACAGTACATAAACAAGCCAGGTCATTGTTGGGAACTAATTGGCAGGAAAAAGGTTCCTGTAGCTAGATAAAAATAAGCAGTCACTGTGGTTTTCCTGAGGACACACGAGGAGCCCTCTGCGCTGGCACGGCCTGTGGTGTGCAGTAATGAGAGAAGAGCTCGCCTGATGCCCAGTTTCCAGGCGCACCGTCTTCACAACAAGGCAGCACGCATAAAAGCCTCCGAGCCACAGAACCAGGCCAGTTCAGTGGGTGCAGGTTTTTCTTTTCTTTTTTTTTTTTTTCACCCAGCAGGTTGGCAGCGCGCCAGAGACGACAGGCAGGCGGCCTGTCTTGTTAGCACACCTCACCTTGATAACAGGAGTGGATGAGGCCAAGGAAGAAAAACAACCAAGCGCACCAGGGGTGGGGCTCTGGGACAATTGTGTGTGTGTGTGTGTGTGTGTGTGTGTGTGTGGGTGTGTGTAGGTTGAGGTGCGTGTGTGCGCCGGCTCACGCAATGGACCTCCTCCAAACAGTAACAACTGCAAAAACATTGGGTAGAGTGTTAAACTCAGAGCAGTTTTTCCGAGCTCATGTTTCACAACAGAGCACCAGGCACTCCCCCCCTTCCTCCCTCCCTTTCTCCTTTTCTCTCTGACTTTTCTATTTTTTTTTTCTTATTTTTTTTCCTCCTCTGGCCTCCCATCCCCCAACTCCCCTGCTTCTCCTTCACTTCTTTTTTTTTCTTTTTTCTTTCTCACTTATTGGCCCTGTTTTTCTGCCCTCCCTGGCTATCTGTGTGTCTATCACATGCACGAACACACAAAACTTCTCGACCCCCAACTCCCCCCCCCTCCTCCACCACCACCTCCACCACCACCACTATTCTTACATGCATGCTCTCCTCCCCCTCCTCCCTCTCGTCCACCCTGCCTCCCCCCTCTTGCTGGCTGTTGTTGCTGACTGACAGTGCTGATTTACTCCAGGTCTGGCCGGCTGCCAGCTCATCTCAAACAATTGCATGAGCTACAGGGGCCGGCTGGTGGAGCCAAGTTTGGATGGCAATAAACAAAGTCGTAGATTAGCTCCTCTCCTCTCCTCTCCTCTATCTTTGTGATCACTACTAAACTCTTTAGACTTTATCGTTACCAAATGTTTGGGAGACCTCTTGCCGGGATTACATATGGCTGCACATGATTCATCCAAATAGCCAATGGTTGTAGACTTTCTTCTCCTATTACATTACAGTTTCTTCCATTTTCCTCCGTCTCCGAGCGCCCCTCTGAGAGGACGGTCCAGACGTTGATCACACACACAGCCGTCTCAGCTGCTGGCCACCTCCAGCAAAACTGTACCCGCACAACGATTGGCTAATGCAAACGCCCAGAGGACTATGGGTAAACTATTGAACCCATACTTTTCAAAGAGGGAGCCACCTGGGACAGACGATGAGAGAGAGCGAAGCACACTCCAGTCGCCTCGTTCCTGGCTGCTCATCATTAACCTGCGGTCACCTCCATCCCACCATGGGGGGACATGAAAACCCTGCTTAAGACAAACAAAACAACAGATACACACATTCCCGCTAATAACGTTGGGGAAATGGGAGAGTGGATATTATGTGCAGGGATTATTAAAAATCCTCAAATGTAGCTGTAATTATATTCCTGTTCTTTTTTTTTTTTTTTTTTCAAAAACAGCTAACTTTTTCATATTTGGTCTTTTGGCACAATGGCTCCATTAAAAAGCGCTGGTTCTGACAGGCGGTCCCAGCAGAACTGCATCAGGGGAGCGCAGCCGAGCAAAAAAACAAGACAAGCCATTCCAACGAACAGATTTGCTCATAAATAATTCCCTTCCAAGACAGCTGAATGAATTTCAAATGCAGACAGAGATGAGGGTGGGCTGGAAAACAAAGTAGCGGCGTAATGTGGAGTCGTGTGCAACATTTGTCAGTTAAACAGATTTAAACTCCAGCGGTGACAATAAAAAAACAAAAAAAAAACAGACCCCCACTTCTATTCCAATGCTGTTTGTTGTACAATAGTTTACCTACAAATGCTATTATGGCCTCAAGGGCTGACCTTAATTCCCTGGTATTTCGCTCTGTGCACCATGCAGAGCCGTGAACCACCGCGTGCTAACGATATACGAAGTGGGTGAGTTGACCCTGTGAAGTTTATGTCCACTCATATTACAGATTGCTGCGCTTTCCAGCAGCGAACCTGTAGCTCACGGTAAAAGATTTTTCGGTTTTAAAGGATAAGTTCCCCACAAAAATGAGAATTCAGCCATTATCTGCTCACCTTCTCTGCCGATGGGAAGTCAGGTGTGGGAGTCTGCAAAATATTTCCGGAGCTTCACAGCAAAACAGGGTGACATCATTCTCCTTAACAAATAAAGTAGATGGGGACTTTTTTAAAACATAAAAAAACAACTGAAAGAAAACAGAAAATTACTCCATACTGCTTGTCCAAGATCTGGAAAGATGTTTATTAACACCTTTTTAAAAGCCAAAATCTTCAGTGTTGCTGCTAACCCGTTTCATTTCAGTTGTTGTTTTACATTTTAAAACAAGTCCCCATCCGCTTTAGCTGTCAAGGAGAATGCTGCAATGCTGTTTTGCTGTGAACCTCCGGATAAATGTTTTGTGCACTACGAAACCTCATCCAGCTTCCCATCAGCATGGTGGGTGAGTAGATAATGACAGAATTTGAACTTGTGTTTTAATTTACTCCCTCGAACCTGACAGCCACTGCGCTATCATCCCCTGAGACTGATGTGAAACTCCTCAGACAAGCATTGTGAAAGTATCAGCGCACCAGCGGTGTGCTTTTGTGGCGTGCAGAATGTGCAACACCATGCAGACAGAACAAGCTGCTCTGCAGAATTGTGAGGGGCGTGAGGGGTTTCATGTGACTTTGTGCTGTGTTGTGGTGTGGTGAGGTGTGGTGAGGATGGGCCCTGCCTACCGAACGGCTGTGACGCCGGAGAGAGACGGCGGTGAACCTTGTGGTCGCCGCAGACGGAGTGCGGCAGCTGAGACTCACCACACCGGGCAGAGGCAGGCAGGGGCCCTCAACTGTAGCCTGACCACTCTGAAAGCCACCGGCATACTATGTTATTACATCTTATTGAGCATTATAACATGGCTGATCATTTGGGTTTGACATGCATGGGCCTGCCAGCTTGTCACAATTGCAGTGTAGAGCTGTCAGCGAACCGTGAGTCTCCTCCTATCTCGCTGGAAACTGTTTATGTAAACCCAGGTTGTTTTGCAGACGAGAGCGCCTCCTGATACTGTTTTCAACGTTTCCTGGGGAAAACAGCAAGCAAGCATGATCTGCCTCAAAGCAGATAACACAGATGTAAATAACTCCTCGTCCCCAGCTTCAGCGATAACAAGAGGCCTAACACCATTGTTTTGGCACACCCTGACCTATGACAGTTGTCCGCATTTGACAAGATCAAAGTCTGGCCGATTAAACGGACAGAAGTTGGCTCTCACTCCAAAAACAGTGAGAGTCCTCTATCGTCTCCCCTGTCGTTATCTTACCCCCAGCATGTCCCCTAATGGGTTTACACCGAAAATCAAGCAGATTAACAGCATTAGGCTTAATAAATCCAGTCATGGGCGCGATAAAGACGGGGCTGGGGAATCTAAGCTGTAGCCAATCCCTCCCTTCTGGGCTGCAACATCGCACGCTGCTCTAATCTGGATACCGGCGGAGGGATTTCACGCTGGGAAAAAGTGACATCAGCCCTTACGCTCCGCTGGTTAAGGTGAAAAACACATGCAATTATGGTGAATATTTATGTCAAGCATCAGAGATTTTGTGATGACATGCAACGATGGTGCAAGGCAAAGTCAGAGGTCTACAAAGCCAGGAAAATCTCTAGAGCGCTCGAGCAAAGGTCTGGCTGTACCCAGTATCAAAATGTTATATGGGGAAAAACTGCTCTGGCTTGTTTGTATTTCTCTAAAGGAGACATATGATGCTCATTTTCAGATTCATCATTTTATTTTGGGTTTTCTACCAGAATAGGTTTACATGCCTTAATGCTCAAAGAACACATCAGTTTTCTGATATTTTCCAGTGCTGCAGCACTGCACTCCCCCCTCTGTCTGAAATGACGTGTTTTAGCTTCTGTCTCTTTAAGGCCCCTCCTCCAAAATACCCTCTCCTCCGATTGGTCAGTCCACACATGCTCGACCCACCACTGCTAACAACGGTGCAGCTGTGCTAAACCAGTTCCTATGTGCTACAACTAGCTGCTGGACATAAATTATGCAAATGTGTGATTCTGTTACATAGTGTGATGTCACAAAAGTTCAGAAGCAGTGTTTTCTGTGGGAGAGAAGAGAGAATCGCTGGTGTAGATTTAGAATTTTTTTACTTGTTTTTTACAGTGTGTTCAAGTGCAGCTTTTTGGCCAAAAAGCCAAAGCACGTGAGGTGACGCAATAGTCAGCCTAGGTCGCCGTTATTTGATGTCTGTTTGTCGTGTCTGAGCCCCGGTACCCACAGTCTACATCCAATGAGTCAGAAGTCAGAAGCAATGACTCAGTATGACGGAATCAATGCTAAACTGTGACTTTAAAGAACTGATTTCTAAGTGTGTAAGTAAGTATGTAGCTGTGCCCGACTGTGACAATGTGGAGCCACAGTCAATCTCATTTCGGCTGGTTGCCTAATTCAATCCAGCGACACACTGTCGCACTGTATCATTTAGCGGGCCGCTCTCAGACGTCTCATTCAAACACGTTGCTCCCTTCCAAAACAGATTTGTTGTAAAGGCCGTTCCACCTCAGTAAATAGAGGGCACCCAGGGATGAATGCCGACTGCTCTCACGGGCCCCCAGACAATACTGACTCCTACAATGCCTTTAGCTGGCACACAGATTTCAGTAATTAGACTGTGACTGTTGCTGGCAGGGGGCCAGGGTCAGAGCTGGAGGATGGGAGGGGGGAAAAAGGCACTGTTCCCTTACACACAAACACACACGTAAACACACACATGCACTGCATGCCCATAGCTTGCCCCTCCTGCTGTCATGCCATGTTTGCCCTGTAAGCTACAATCCTTCAACCCCCCCTCCATCTCCATCTATTCTCTTGTGTCGTGTTTTTTTATGGGTCTGAGTCAGGGTCCTGGGGTTTGTTGGGTTTCTTTTACCACTGGGTAGTTTGGGCTTTTTAGGGGGGGAGGGGTAATTACAATGGTGGGGAAAACAAACAGGGGATGGAGCGAAATGGGACTTGGCCCGTGGTCACATGGGGGCTATTTATTCATTATTGGGCCAATGGGAACCTTTGTTTTCTTTGCTTTAGGATGTTTAGATGGGGAGGTGCAGACAACAATTATATTGTGGAACGGTAAATCTGCTGATTCATTAGTGGGCAGTGAAAATAGTGGAGTCTTCTTGTCTCCCAAAGTATTACCATACAGTTCTGGGCTTGTTATCTCAATTTCTAAAAACAGATCAGTGTGCAGCAGAGGTGGAGTTAAACAGGCGTCTGTAGAGTTTGGCTTAATTTCTCCTCTCCCCTCCTTCCTTTACTCTCTCTCTCTCTCTTTCTCTCCGAGTACCTCCATGAACTCAGGCTGAACCGCCCCATACTGCCGAGGTTTTATGATCTACGTATCATGGTCAGTCACCCCAAACCAGCACTGGTTGGCAGAGTGGCGTCGAGTGGTTAGCAGCACAAGACAAACTATCCAGATACGATCTTGAACTCTTGAACTTATCGCAGATATACAGCGAGAGAGCGGGCAATCAGTCTCACTCCGTCTCTTTAAATCTGTCTCCCTGTCTCTCTTTCTCTCTATCACTCTTTTTGCCTTCCAGGCTCGCGGCAATTAAACTTGGCAATGAATTTGATCATGCAGCCAGACGAAAAAAGAGAGCTCCAGGAACCTGCATGTCTGTGTTGTAACAGTGATGTTTCGTTGCAAACAATCGTCCCTCATGACGGTTGTTTTTATGAGCTCGAGCGCCGCGAGTCTGGACATCGTCTTTACCCACTCCAGCCTAGCGCAGCTCCAACTTTTCCCCAGGGGGGTGGGGGCGGGGGGAAGGGAAGTTGGCAATCCCCTGCTCTCACGCACCCTCCAGATTAGAACATTAGAAATCGCAAATAGGGAAGAGGACAGAAATATCCTCAGTGCCTATACAGGCCCCTCCTCCACCCTCTGTGACCCCGGGGTCATCTGCCGTGTAGTGACCTCCGCTGAAACGCCACTGTGAGGGATCAGCCGGTCCTGTCAGTGGAGTTGTTTACATATGGAGGTGATGAGCGACGAGTATGAACAAGGAAAATGCAGCCATTAATCAAAAAGGAAATTAAGTTATTAAGGAACACTGCAAGCATTGTGCACTTTCTTCATAAGTACGACCTGATAGAATAAAAAGACGCTTTTTTTCTCAGGAGCTCCATCTGACATGTGAGACTCTGCTGATTCCCAACAGTTTGTTGTATCTTGCTCAGTCTCTCATGTAAACAAATAACCACGTAGTAATTGCTGAGAGTGTATTTAATGTGCTAAGCTTATCAAATGTCATCACATTATCTCTTCCTCCGATCTCTCTTCCCTATTTCTCTCACAGCACATCGTTTAACTCGCTTGTTTGCCTTGGCAGCACCAGCCAAGGCGGCGTTTGCGGCGCAGGCCCTCATGCGGCCGTGTTTACCAGTGGCTGTATTAAGTCAGTGTCATGCTGCAGCATTTGAATAATGAAAGCTGCAGCAGCTGGGCCTCTGAGAGCAAGAGACAAGAGACCTTGTCTCCCTCTTTCCCTGACTCTCTCTTTCTGTTTTTGTCCTCTCAACAACTTCTCTCACGTGGTTCTCACACCCCGAAACCTCATGCTTTCAATCACGCCCATGAGGTTTGAGCTCGTTACAATGGCCTGCACCAATTCCCTGGAGTCTGCAGCGCCAAGTCATGCTCATGTTGCTGCGTTGGACAAGGAGGTTTGTGTCTGAATTAATGCGATAATCAGCCCAGAGAAGACGCATTACCATTATTTTTATGTTGTACAGTATGCGCCCTGTAACCTCGCCAATGTTTACAATCAGGGCTGTGTATGTATGGGCAGTAAAACTCATAATTTGCTTTAGTGCACCTAAACATTTGATGTATGATTCGTGAACACCCTGATTTCTTTACATGTGACACACGGATGGCTTTATCCACCGTGGTAAGCCTGTTTATTGGGAGTGCATGACTGTTTGGCAAAGTGTTGACGCCGCAAGGGCTGAACTTCTACGAATTATCAATAAAGGGTTAATGACTTGACCTTTGGCAACTCGGTGGGTAAATCACGCTTGGAAATCCCCCTCAAAGGGTGGCACTTCATCTGCACAGCTTAGAATCGTCCCCCTCCCCTCATTAACTTTCAGAGTCCACCTCCAGCTAACATCCATCCGACACCCCCCCCCCACCCCCCCCGGCCACCCTCTTTATCAGTCGTGGGGCTACAAACACCTTTATACTGGTTGGTCCCTTAATGCCCAAAGGACTGTGAGGGTGTGTCAACCAGAGTTCAGTCGCATGCTTAAGCTGCTATGATCACAGCATAACACAGCTACTGTGTGTTATGTTATGTTCACCACCTGGAGGAGTGTACTCATCTCTCAGCCATAGCAAACAGTGGCAGCATCACGATGCTCAAATGTTTGTTGCTGGCAAACTGCAGACAGAGCTTTCTCGTTGTCATCCATCCATAGGTTGTGTCTGTTTTGATCACTGACACTTGTCGAGGAAATGTTCTCATGCTACAAATTGCAGGCGGCATATTGCGAAGTAGGTGTAACGTGAACCAGGGCTCAGGAGGGCCAAGCAAGACTTTCTGGAGCAACTCGTCCAGCAGTTTTTACAAAGAGATAACACAATACCACCGAACAAAGCTTGTTTTTGTACACTGAGCAGAACAACAGTGTTGTAATTCTGCCCAACTGTGTGATTTTGGAGAACATGCCAGCTTTCTGCAGGCAAAGGAGGCACGTCGTGTAACGCAACAGAGTCTCACCTACTGTACTGTGTTAGGCAGCACTTTTAAAACAATGGCAAAGCTTGTCAGTATCAATCAGTTACTATCAGTGTTACGTGGCGGTTCATCTCGTCATCACTCGGAGGGTGAGGAGCTTCCAGACCAATAATCTGAAGACATTTTCGGTAGCTGATCCTATGTCGCTTTTAAAAAACCCAGGTTTTATATTAAGGGCCTGGTACAATATGTAAATATGTAGAAACACATTGCAGCTGATATAGTCACAAACAGTGCAGTGGTACAGAGGGATGAAGAGGGGTGTTGTCCGATAAGTTTTCTTTCGACTGCCTTTTTGTGTATTGTTTTTGTTTTTTGTTGCTGATGTCTTTAAGTTATTTGCATTATCTCATGAATATACATAAATACTTTAATGACAAAAAAAACTCCAGTTTGTGGGTAACACAGAGTCAAAAGTTCTCACCCCTTGTCCCATCCCGCTTCCTTGCCGGCTCACTCTTTACCGAGGCTATGATTGCGCTGACAGCACGGTCCAGAAGAGTATTTTGTGATCCCTATTCAGAGAGCGTGTCCCCCATTCATTGCAAATACTGCAGCTTTGCCTGATAACGTTGCAAAATCTTTACGAGGGAGTGGAAAACTACGGGTATTGATTTCAAAAATCAATTTTGGAGGACTGAGCAAACAAAACAAGGAGTCCTGCTCCAGGGGGGTTTGTTTTCACTCCGTGGCGAACGCCGACAAACTCGAGCCAGAGGTGGATCAGTGTTGTACGGTGCTGTCGGTTGGGAATCGAGTGCCACTGGATCTCTAAAGCACATTGTTTGTTTATGCTGGAGCCATGCCTGATACTCATCTGATTACACAAATAAAGGATCAGCAGCTTAGATTCACTTCTGATAGTGGCTCCGTACGAGAGTTGACGGGCGTTTTTTTTAACCGAGTGCAGTGACCTTTGGACTACAATCGTTTCTTCATTGCCATCGGAGCAGTAGAATTACTGTAAACACATTATGTCTCTTGCTCTTGTCTGCCTCTCATTGTTATCCTCTGGTGCGTCCGAGCCTGATCTGCAGAGTTAAACTAAACAAGCTGAAGTCTTCCTGGCCAGCTATTACTATTACTGGTAGAGGAAGCCAGCAGAGGCTCCGGTCTGAGGTAATCTCACCACCGGGGTAATTGCACTCTGTAAAACACTAACTGGATGTTTATGTCCAGGCCCAGAGGGAAGTCATTAATGCCATCTTAATTAAGGGTAATAAAGCTCTTTTCTTGCCTTTTGGGGTGGAGCGACCTTGAGTTGATCTCCGATATGCCATACGGGTCAATCCAGAGACTCTATAGCTACACACGGTATTGTGTTCCACCCTCACCTCTGTGTCTCCATCCTCCGTACGGAGGAAATAAGATGATGGATTTTGTCCGCTCTGTGAGTGTAAGCATATGTGTTTTGCCATACACGCAGACTGTGTGTTATGCTGGTTAATCTTTTCTGTGCCAAGCCATAAAGTCCTCTCACCCACCCACCCACACACACACACACACACACACACAGACACAAACTCTCACACACACACACTCTTCTCTTGATATTTCACCGTGGCAACATCTATAAACAACAAAGTGGAGAACAATGAATAATTCATCAACAGGTCCTCTGTTTTTCACCCTGCGCAGTTTTTATGATAGATAATTCTGGGCACAACGATAGTGGGAAATGATTAAGCTAGACAAGCATTTTCAAATGAGATGCTTCAACCGCTGCGGCAGGAAAAACAGCCCGCCAGTGTTAGGCCAACACAGTCATACAGTGACTGTAGCTCCGGTGGCTTAGAAAGAATAACAGTGGGTCAGAGTGGGAGAGAGGGAGCACACACTGATATGAGTAATGGCAAACAGCTGTGCGGGCCGGGCCGCTAAAAATACACGCACATGTGTGTGACAGGTGTGCATGTGTGTGCATGTGTCTGTTGTAAAACTGCAGCGCGGTGCGTGCTCGATTTTGTAGATGGAGAGATAGGTTACATGAAATGGATGAGAAAATGTCCTGAGTTTACCGCAGAGTTAGCACAAAAAAGATTGTGTGAAAGAGTGGGAGGCACTCTTTTACACTGCTGGATGAAGTCTACAGATCCTTTATTCACGTATAGAGAATCAGTACGATAATGTTCAAGTAGACCATGTTAACATCTTGCATTTAAAATCTTGGTTGGAAGTATTATTAAAAACCTCAGTAAAAGCACACGTATGGATGTTATATCATGTCATATCAATGTTAACATCATATGATGTTACATCATTACATTGGTGTGTTTTAGAGCATCAAAGCATGTAAACCTATTCTGGTCACACAGTTAGGAAGTGCTTTACAATAAAAACTGCAGAATAAACACAAAAAGCGGAAAAAGCACGCTAACAGCCACGGAAACTAAACACAAAGAGAGCAACACATAATGTCATAAAGCAGATTAAAAAAAAAGTTTAAGTGGAGTTTTCAAAAGGGATTTAGGGCTGTTAGCAAGACGCTAAACCGATAGCCAGTAAACATGGACATAAACAATGCAGGTCTCAAACCTGTTAGAAAAATCAGCTTTGCAAATGTTTTACGAGGAGGGAAATGCAATCAGCGTGTTTGTTACACCTCATGGACACACATCGAAGTACAGTGGGGAACGTGAATGTAAACAGAAAGTTTGTTTACAAGAAAACTCCACGGGGCCCTCCATTAATCTATGAAATAACCTGAGCTGTCACATTAAAAGACAGTGGTGTAAAAAGTGCATAGTTTCCTCATGGACCGAGGTGGAGTAGAAGAGTAAAGAAGCAGAAAATGGAATTACTCAAAAATAGCTGCACAGTACCTTTCTTAAAAGTACTAAGATGCTTTCTACTGTTGCTGTTTTCATCCACACAACGACTGCTGCCGCTACAAGCAAATAAACAGACAATCTATTTTAAATGAAGTAAACTCTTAGTGTTTGCAATGCAGTTTCCTCTCATTCCCTCTCTTTACGTCCAACTCTCGGCGGGAACCCTGTGGAAAGGTTCCACAGTTCCAGTAACAGGATCTGGAGAGGTAGGGTCTGGACCCCAGGCAGCAAAAACAATCATCTGGCTTCTACTGGGAGTTAGGAGCAGGCCCTCCGCCAATAATAACAACTCTCTCATCAACCGAGGGAGCGAGAGCAGCGGAGAGCAGCGAGGGGGAGTAAAAGTGTTTATCTCTTGTTGTGTTGTGTAGGTGGATATGAGCGTTTCTCGGCGATGCTTCACTTGTGGGATCGAACGTCGGAGGGACTCGTGCGACCACAAAAGTCAGCCCCATGACCTTTTGTTCTGTCACATGCACAAACACTCGCACACAAACTGTCAAACAGCAAAAAGAAGCAACAGGAGGTACCTCTCACTGCCACTGCCACCATCCTCCATCACACACACACACACACACACACACACACACACAACCAAATCCATGTAAAAACAACACGCGTTATCAAGGATGCGGCTTCTACTCCTCGGGACGGTGACGCTGCTAAAATCTCTGAAGTAGTGGGATGATAAGGTCGATGCAGCACGCGGGCTACACGAGTACACGTTTGGATCTGCCGAACGGCTGCAGCGCATGTTTACCTAGACAAAATCATGCTTCCACTCGTGTCCCTCTGATACGTAAAAATTGTTTTGGAAATCCTAAAGTGGAAAAGCAACGGAAAGATAACAATACACGCGCAGAAAAACAAACACAGATGCACGCAAGCAAACAAATTTGGTGATATCCTGTTTTCTTTTGAATCTCTTCCTCTAAATATAGTTTGGTGTGTGTGCGTGTGCGCGGGGCCCCCGTGTGTGTGTGTGTGTGTGTGATTTCAGTCTAACTAAAGGGATTAGGGAGGCCTGTCTTAAATATTCTGTCTGGTTTCCCCTGAGGCCTTCTGGTGAGGACAGATCCCTGCTGGAGACCGACGCTGTCTGCATGAATCACAGCGTGGGCGTACGTATGTGTGTGTGTGTGTGTGTGTGTGTGTGTGTGATCTTGCATGTTTATATGTATCGGACTTTGTTTGTGCCTGCCTGTTCACGTTGCCGTCCATCTTATCCCCGTTTCCCTAGATTTCTCCCTCTCTATTATCTTTATTTTTCTGCCTGACAACCATCCTCCTCCCGAAACACTGGCCATAGGCTCCTGGCTGGAAAGACCTGAGCCAATGTCATTTGCGCCAGTCAAAGCTGCTGTAAAACACCCCATTAACACACACCTGTGACCGCATAACAGCCACCCGCGCCGGTGCTTATGTCATTCAGCGAAACGGTGTTTTTAGCTACTGTACAAACAATCAAAGCACTTCGGCGCAACTGACGTCCCTGGTGGCATGTGGTGATTTTTGTCCCAAGTTGTTACCAAAAAAAAAAAAAAAAAGAACAACTCTGCACTTTTTTTTAAAGAGGACTTAATTACCCGGAAATCAGTGAAGTCAACGGTCTGTGCTGTTTAATGTCTTTGAGCTGCTGATGAGAGTGGAAGTGGAGAGCAGTCTCTCAGCAGCATGTTGACATCCTGTTGAGTCAACCATTCTCCGGATGAAAAGCTGCTTTTCTCTCTCTTTTTGTGCAGACATTCTGAATGGTCGCTTCGAAGAGGAGGCATGTAACCAAGTATTTGAGCCATCTGTACTTTGGAGGTTTGGACTGCTGGTTGGACAAACGAGCATAGTGATGATGTCACTTTGGTCTAGGTTAATAGTGGTGGCATTTCTCACAGAACTTTTGATTAATGAGAAAATAACCAGCAGATTAATCTATAGTGAGGATGAAAAGTACCTGGAGTCCTGGAGAAAGTAGTTCAATCCTGCTCACACATTAAAGAGGATTGTCTGTATTTCTTTAACCTGGGCCTTATATTGACTTTTTTGGGTACGTAAATGATTTATACTTACCAAAGGTTTTGGAATGTCTTCCTTAATTATGTCTGTCACTAATAATTGCAACCTCAGCCTAAGAGTGACGAAATCAAGCGCTTTTAGTGGATGTAACTTTGACAGTCGGTGTTGCCCCAGAGGATTTCATTACAGCCCTGTCTCGGCTCCCAGCTGAGGCTCCTGGCTGCAGGACCAGCTCTAAAACTTTTCATGAGCGAGTGTTTCTGGTTACAAAATGGATGGTACTATTTAACAAAAAGGTCTATGTTGTCAGAAAACCTTGACTGGTTAGTTGCAAAAACAAGAACTTTTAGTGGACATAACGTTGCGGTCGGAGTTGCATCCACTGCAGCCGTGCTGCAGGTACCAGCTAAGACAATCGACTGGACTGATCCTAAACTTGTATGTATGAAGTATGAATCATTTAAACACCAGAACATGTAGATAATGGGCCCATGTTTAAAATTGCCAGAACATTGTTCTGCATTGAGTACTTTCACTTATAATATTGTATGTACATTTTCCTGATTGTGCTCACATACTTTAATTTCTACCAACTATGTGCTGCACCACTGTCACTTTCCTGAACATAAAGAAGAAAACTGTACTGTACTGTATACGCAATTAAGTCACACTTTCCCCTGTTGAAACCCCCTTGGAGATTTACAGCAGTCTGAAACGAGGGGCGGATTTTTAAATAAACATCTTATGATAAAGCAGCCTCAAGGCTGCTATGTTAAAGCAATAAACCTCTCTCCCCAGTGAATCGCAGTGACATAGGAAAAGCTAACAGAGGATTTCACTCCACTTTGTGTCATCCAGTGGCTCTCAGTTGTCCTCAAATCATTGTAAAATACTGCCTCTAATGGCTTTCTTCTCCAGGGTGGTTGAGTAAGGAAATCCTGAGAGTCCTCCCGTTGAGAGAAGAGAGAATTATTCTCTTTGAGAAGAGCTGTGAGGTTGGTGTGCATGTCCGGGTTTAAAAGTTCAGCTGTCTGACAGACAGAGGTTGAACTGGGTGGTGCTGTGAACACCTCTGTGGCCAAGTAACCCAGTGTGTGTACGTGCCAACCATGTGCATGCCCTCTGCAGATGCAATGCAACCCATTTAACTTGCATCCTCCTGCAGCAGACACTAAGACTCCAATGTCCTGTCCTTTCTGCCTTTCATTGCAGTGCAGACTTTACAGCACTGATCGACTGACCTGAAGTTGACCTACCAGCTGCAGTGTCGATGGTGAACATGACCTCGATACACACTTTGCTCTGCAGATCTCGACCTGGGGTACACTGTTGCTCTGCTCTTTTATCAGTGCGGTCTATCATGATTGAGACTCAGTCACACTGTGTTTAACTCCCGAACTTAACCACAGAGACACACCGCCATGTACAGCTGATGTATAGTGAGGGTGTATTCAGTTGAGCTTTTTTGCACAGCTGGAAAAAAACAGAGGTTATAAAGGCCTTTGTGGATCCTGCTCGGATTTGGACCCTTCCTGTACAACACCTGCCGTCTGTTTTTGGTTACTTTATGAGCACCAGGTCACAGTGTTCCAGCTCGAGTCCACAACTGCTGAGTGGATTTGTCACCACAGCAGGGACACATCCTGCTGACTGAGGACTCGGAGGAGAAGTGTAGTAGTTTAATTTCACTGCTTCTGTCAGAGAAGTCCAGTCTGCCATAGAGGTGTAATGGTGCAATATGTAAGAATTTGCATTGCATGCATTTAACAGCAGCTACAGTTAGCTGCAGTTAGTGGCTACGTTTGGAGTTGTTTGGAGTGTGAATTTGCATATAGCACCTGGTGGTTTAATGGGTGTGTTTAAGCCATATAATCAACCCACAGTTGTTTAGAGAAGTAGGCACCTATTTGGTTCAAGTGTTGGGATGAGGTGACCAAATGTGTTCATTTTCACTTCTGTTTCTTGCCACGTGCCCGACTCTAGCTCTGTAGATTGAATTAAAAAGCTAGATGTCTGTATGCACTGTAAACTGTGCATCTGTTGCCAGTTGTTTTCTTCACTCTCCTCCTCTCTGTCTCCTCCACTCCTCCGGAGCCTGCAGGGTCTGCCCAGCCTGTTTTGATTTCGCGGCGGGTGAGTGGCAGCCTCGACCCCACCTGACCCCCAGCGCAGCTTCTGCTGATGTCAGCGTCTTGGTGCAGATTGGAGCGTGTAGTTTTTAAACAAAGCCCCAGTCTCGGTGCCCCGAGGGGGGCTCATCCACTCCGTTTCTTAAAGGGGCCGCACTCTAATTCATCCGGTGGCTTTTCTTTGAAGCACTCAGATCTCTGTTTTCTCACCCCATGTGCTTTTGCTTTTCATTTTCTTTGTCACATGCTTGGTCCTGCACACTTCATGGTTGTAAGATTGGTCAGGTGTGTAATACTTGTTACACAGGCAAGAATGTTCTTGCAAAAGACAACAAGTGAAGACAATGGCAGCGGAAGGCTGGATGCCAAGCCTGGTCAGGATATCCTGCCATGCCCCCTCTCTGGTCTGAATGAGCTCTCTGTGGAGGAGGAACAGACAGCATTATGAAACCTACTCATATCTTGTCCTCCTATCACCACTGTCTGCCTGTACACTCACCATATTAATCAGATTTATTGGCCTTTTGAAAACGTGTTTTTTCCTAATCTTTCTTTTTTTTCTTATCTTGGTCAGGACATTATCATACAGGAGATTTTTTTGACGTGAGTAGCCAGGTTTCTATTCAAGTGTACTGCAAATGTTAAAGGTGCAATATGTAAAATCATCAGTATGTGAAGGAATGCCAGTTTTGACGTCGTGATCTCTGTCTTGTTTTACAAAAACATGTTTAGCATGCTAACTGGCTAGCCCCGGCCCCTCCCAGTCCAAAGCTCCTGTGCTAGCAGAGTAAACACCAGCAGTCACCCTGTGCTCTGATGTCCTAGTCCAGACTCCTAACTGCGCAGCTAACTGAGCTAACTAGCTAACGGCAGCTACAGTTGGCAGCAAGCAGCAGTTGCTCTGGTGATATGCAGCCCCCTATTTGTTTTGAATGCAACAAGTGGTCAATTCTTACAAAATGCACTTTTAACCAAATTTTGAGCAAATATGCAAAAGATAATGCTAATGAATGTTTGTTCCATCCACTATCGACAAGCTATTTTCAGAGTTGGGTCATTGAGATAAGCAGTAGGTATAAACCATTATACCATGGCAGAAGAAGAGTCCACAAAAAGATGACATAAGTGAAAGAGAAGTAGGACTTTCAAACAGTGACATTTGTGTTTGTCTCATGTATTGATGTGAGGAAGGTTATATTAAATCTGTACAGAGCGATGTCTGTTTTCAGTGGAGAAGGAGCAGGAACAGACAATCAGTCGTTTGAGTTAAATGTTCGCTTCATCCCAACTTACCCAGAAAAGGTTTCCATCTCCCATTAAGCACATTAACTCTTCTTCTAAAAAATCCGCCTCAAGCAAGTGTAAAAACCAAATTGAATTTAGCTGTTTTATTTATTTATTTTAGTTAAAATCTACTAATGGAAACAACTAGTAAGGCTTTTATGGTTAAAAAAGGTAAAACACGGTGCCCCTTCTCTATTTTGATCCATGATGTAAAACAGACAGCAGCCTCCACAGCAGACTCTGTTGCAACAGTTTGATATGTCTCAAGAGTGACTGCAGCACAAACATGCAAGTTTGTGACTGCTTTTTCGCGTGCGTGAACATTTGTGGTTTCTACATGCTGCACACTTTGCGCCTGTGGTCAGCTTGCAGTTGGGAAACATAAAACAGATACACACACTGTCACGCTGATTCATAGCAGATATTAGTGCATCACATTTTGCAATGAGGAGACGGTCTGCGCCGGGACACAGCAGAGCGAGTGGCTGCACAAAGGGGAGATCAGCCTGGTTAGGTCAATGTAAACATCCCATACAAAATGCCCTTTACATTCACGCTGGACACACACACTCACACGGACACACACTGAAGTCATGGCGCTGGCATGTCGCCTGCACCTGACCCAGCTTTATTGCCCCTGTGTGCCCTCTTTGGCTGAGTGTGCTGTGTGTGGAGGTTTTGTGTGAACAGCTGGGCTGAAGACTCCAGGCTTCAGAGCTCGGACATCTAATATCTCCTGGCTGGCCGTGAGGTCTCCAGTCATGGGGAAACACCATCCATAAAGGAGTTCTTATCTGCACTGGGGCCCCTTTACATTGTGCCGCTAATAAAACACCACAGAGACTCTTTGACTGTATTCCAAAATCCCAGCCATATTTTAGATAACAGCTCTGGATCAAAAGAGTGAATCATCGAGGGGTCTTGCCATCTTAATCTTTCTGTCATTTGTTTGGTTCAGCAGCCGTACTCATATGATAAATCCGCTGTGTTACAGACAACTGTCCTTCTCAGTTACTCTTGCAACAAAACAGGGACTTCTTTTTGGCGTTAGCACTGATAGCTTCAGAGTGATTTCGGGGGCTTTTAGATGCAAATTGAAGCACGCTGGTCAAATTGATCTTCGCTCACTTTATGCCCTTTCAAATTCAACTAGTCACAGTGTCTGATTTAAGGAGTCACCATTTAAGTGTAATGTTACAGTTACACAGATCTCAGTAAATCAGATAAGAAGTCATTATCCAACACTGGTGCCACTGTTTGCGAAGCCACACAGCACTGCTGACCGTCTCATCATGAGATTTCCATTAGTTTTTCATTAGAACAGGCTTAGTGCACGTGTATCGCAGAGGGGAAGACGGTTAGGCAGCTTCACTGGCAAAGATTGAGAGGGACACTTTTTACATAATACTTAACACTTACCACAACTTTGATACAACAAACTATATCTATTCAATGTATTTGGATTCTGTAATTACCTCTCTACAGCACTGATCAATGTTACTGTTACTGTTACTAAATACCACATGGTATTAATTTGTGTAATGTGTCATTTCTATACTTGCGGTTACAACCAATAACCACAGGTGTCGCCAAAGCAACCCGGATTAAATCTTAAATTCTATACTTTAATACAGCTTTAATTTTTTTTGTCTTTGCTAATGACAATGCGGATATTTATTACGTGACTCTGCAGTTGCATTTTTAGCTTTGCCGACTTTGACACTCTGAGGCGCAACTTGCAGCTGTGTTCAGATGAAAAGTTCCACAAACCGGCTCCGCACTTGCACCAAACAGAAAACGGACACAGTTGGCAACTAGACGGTAAACGCAGCCACATATTTCCCACAGGAGTTGGCGGAGACAAAGAGAGACAGGGCTAAAAAGAGAGTAAATATTGGACTTAGATATGCCAGGTGGCCAGGAACAAAGCTCCAAATGAATGCCAGAATTTGCTCCGTATCTGTTCTGTGTTTGAATTGGCAACTTAAAGCACACCCATTTGCCATATCAACATAAAAGGTGGTAATATTTCAGCGCCGTGTTCCCCAAAAAGATCTGTTATTGCGGAATTAAAGAGAAGGATATCGGAGCTGGGTGCAGCATCTGTAGTGTCGAGTTCCTCTACTGGACAGTCTTGGGTAGACGTGCCTTCAATATAAGTAGTTATGGAGTTGGCGACACTTGACCTTGTGGTCTCCGTCTTGTTTTCCTAGCCTCCAGGCCACCACTGCCTCATATACAAAACATAACTCTTCTTCTGTCTAGTCTGCCTTTCTTCCTCCTGGCATCTCTCCAGTGCCTAAAGACATCGGAGTAGTCACAGGAGATGAATCTCAGCGGAGGCTGGCCGATTGTTTGAGATCCTAATGAGCTGCTTATGAAAGCGGCACTTCCTGTCTCTCCTTCCCACAATTTTTTTTTTTTTTTACAACCGCACACAGTCCAAAACCAATTCCACCGGACAAAATTAAAGAAATATTAATAGATTCCTATAAAGTTAAGAATCCGGTCCCCTCTGAGAACTTTTTTTTTTCTGCAAGATTGTTTTTCCTTGAACCACTGCCATGCCTTACCCTGTGCTGCTCTGCCAAGAAGCTTTAGGGGAACAGACGGGTGAGGTATTCAAGGGATATGAGGGCAGTTTGGTGGGGAAGGGTGCAGCATAGAGATATCTGATCCAAAATTGTAAACATGGCCATGAAAATAATATGTATTCATTGTGTCAGTGTAGGACAAAAGGGAATCAAAGAAGACATATCCTGCATATGAGACTTTTTTTCCGGTTCATACCACAATTTTGGGTTACCACTACTATAGGTTTACAGGCTTGCTGCTTAAAATGCTCAAAAAACACATCAGTTTTTTCAAACTGCCGGTTTTGCTGTGTGCAATCACCCTATCCCTCCTCCAGAAAACCCAGTGTCCTCTGATTGGTCAGCTCACACATGCCTGAGCCAGCACCATTCAAAGCAAGAGAGCAGCTGTGCTTAATCAACTCTTGCGTGCCAAACTAGCTGCTAGGCATAAATTATGCAAATGTGTGACACGGTGACATAGTGGGATTACTGAAGAGGTGTTTCAGGAGCAGTGTTTTTTGTGGGAGATAAAAAATCTATATAAAACAATGAAGGAAAGGGAAAAAAACATTTAAAAGCAAGACAGGTCTCCTTTAAGTGTTTCAGTGCACCGAAGCTACAGATGGTTGTTCTTATGAACAGTTAAGTGTAGTCTGAAAAAAGTTGAAGTTGAACATGACTTTAGAGGATGAATTTATTGTTTTTAGGCGGGGCTCAGAAAACCACTTTCTCATATGTATTTTTTTTTTCCCCTCCTCATTCTGCAGCTGTGGTCTTTTATTGAGCTGGTCTTAAAACAGCCTGTGATAATTAACATAATAAGCATCTAATATTGAGGGTCATTACAAGGGGGGGTATTTAATGGCAGAGGTGGTAACCACAATGTGACTCAGCACACAGAACACACACACACACACACACACACACACACACACACACACACACACACACACACACAAACATACGCGCGCAGCAGTAATTAAATCTCTCAGCCGCGTACAGTGAGCAGTCGTAATGCTAGATTCATGTCCTGACATGTACTCTGACCTCAGCAGAGGGGGAAGCAGCCTGAGGCATGAATCCACACTTTAATAAGTCGTTTCTCTGACACGCTGCTCTGGCTACAATCCACTGCTCCTGGCACTAATTTGAGTCTGAATTTAGAAAGAAATCAAGTAAAAAACCCTCCATTTCTTCAAAGGCATCCACCTTTAATAAAGTCATAAACGCGCACCACTCTTACAGAGTGATGTATGATTGACATACGCTGCGTTTGAAGGAAGTTCGTCTTCTGCACTCGTGCTGCCCTCTCCTCCAGCTCCAGCACAATGTGCAACATAAAAGCCCGCCACTTCAGAGGGCTTGTTGAGCTTTCAACTTCAACATGCGCCTCCCGAGACCTCCACTCACTGTCAGAGAGCTCAGAACAAAGCAACACCATCCACACGGCAGCCGCTGGAAACATTGGGCTGCAGTGTGTGTGTGTGTGTGTGTGGGTGTGTATGTGTGTGTGTGTGAGTGCATTAATGCAGGGAGATATTGTTTAATAAGGTCGCTGTTTATCCTCATTTTGTTTCTAACTTGACTGACATTGATTTGGGTTGGTGTGTTAGTGCTCAAACGGTATTACACACAGCGTGTCAGTCAGGCGGGCAGTATCAGACATGAGGCTTATCCATTTGGCATGGACTCCTTGCTCGTGGTATTGTGAGGGTGCATAATATTACAACTTAGAGTAAACAAACCTGCAGAGATGTGCAACCCTCATGATGCGCCGCTATTAGACTAAACATGTCACTGCATGAGGGCGTTTGAATATGGATGATCTGAGTTTCTGGAGAGGGAAAAAATATGCGTCTTGTGAAAGAATAATGTTTTGTTTCTCTCAGTGTTGTACTCCAGAGAACGCTGTTATGTCATTTGGCAGCCGTGTTGGCCTGTAATAACGCAAACTCCTGATGTGAAAGGTGGCTAGTAAGAATATGATGCGTACGTGATAATGACACATTTCGCTCAAATGTCAACCTTGGACATAGCTGCAGATGCAGAAACTTTACCTGCTAACGTTACATCCGAGCGACTGGGCTGTGACTGAGTTGTTCGTGTTGTCCGGAGTGTATTTGTTAGTTTGTGTTGGTAGTAGTTTAAGTTCTTGATTTACCGCAACATTTACTTTTCCTCTGTAACCATCATTGGTAGCCTCTGCAATTAGACTACAGATGTAGTCTATAGTATATCTGGTACAATATGTGTTTTCTGCATTGTCCCTTTTTATCAGCAAACAATACATTGAAACTACGGACAGCTGGGGGGGGCAAAAAATGACTATGGCAAAGCTTGAAAGCAATACTGACTCATATGACTGTAAGCGCACCTAACTAAACTGAAGTCCACCCTCATTCAGTCCAATTTGTCCTTTCTTTTATGTTGTCCTTGGCTCGGATGCAAACAAGTCTTCAAAGGGAGCAGTTGACCTGCGTTCTGCCTCCCTCCAGCCAGCACACACACTCAGTACCCCTAGCCAACACTCTTTGGTTTTTTAAATCTCCTTGAAGATGGACACATCAAAGACATCGGCTGGCAGGACTGACCCGGTCTGACCACCATGACTGGAACCTGTTTCTTTTAAAACAAGCAGCCCCGCTCAGAGCTATGACTCTGCAGGTCACCTGCCTCACCACAACCTGGAGGGGGGTGAGGAGAGTGAGAAGTGGGGTGGGGTGGGGTGAGGGGCCTGGTTTTCCCCCTCTTACACACCTGCAGTCATGCAATTTCCTTCACTCTCCTCGGGTTCCTCGACTCCTGTCTCTTTTAGACATGTAGCTCTTGCTCTCACCTCTTCTCCCCCCTCCTCTCCTTCATCCTTCTCTCCTCGCCTCATCTGGGCGGCATTAGCGGGACCGCTGACATGCATGGCTCTGATAGGCGAGGAGCAGTGTGTGGAGACATGCTAAGTGTGCCAGTGGAAAATTCTGCCCGCAACCTAAAACAGGCCAGCCCCAAAAGTGAGGCCACAACAATACTGCCACCTGGCTCAGCTGGGCGTTTTGGGCCGGGGGGGCTACCGTGGAGGAGCGGTCCCGGGGGAGCTGTAAGAAAAGTTTGTGAGGAGGAGAGGAGAAGAGAGAGATACAAGACTCTCCTGACGGAGCAGGCTGACGGGAGGTGGGTCCTGACCTGTCACTCTGGCTGATGCATTAATCTGTTGACAAGCCCAGCTGCTCCCACGGCTCAAGCCTTCCCAGAGAGCCTCCGCTCACAGCAAATTGGCCGTCCGCTCCAGTCAGAGCTGCCTGACTCAGATCTATGGGCTTAGCTGTTACCTGAGGCACGTCGGGCCAAGAGGCCGCCTCCCTCCCAGCCTGCTCTCCTAAATTATAGCCCTGCTTGGTTCACAGCGCCCGAGGCCGTGTGTGTGTAGAAATGCAGTGGCTAGCTTGTCGTTGCCGTGCACATAAACACAAATACAGGCACCAACACACACAGGAAAACACAGAAAAGAGAGACAGGGGCCCTATTTGGTCCACTTATCTTTGAACAGAGTGTTCCAGTCCAGCAGCTCCAGCGGCCTTGGACGGTCTGCCCTCCAGACAGAGCTGCATGCTGTAATTATCCTGTAATAAGGCTGCTAGCGGTAAATGCTCAGTGCTATATTCCTTGAGGTCCTCAAGGAAGTAGCCTTAGGCGTTCCCACAACCTGCACACACTCCTACAGTACAACTACAACAATGTGCCAGTGTGTAAGGTGCATTTACCTATAGAGTGTGACTATATAGGCTTTGTCCACATACAGGAAATCTGGACTTTATGCTGTTCTCCACATTTCAGCACATTAAATGAGTCTTTAAACATTACAGAAACCAACTGATCTTATCTTTGTAAATAGATATTTGCACTTTTCAGCAAACATTAGTTAATTTAATTGTGTTCTTCAGTGAGTAAATATAGGAAGTTCATCTTCGGGCCGGCACTTGTTGCATTTTGACACAGCTTTTATTTCCAGCTGGTAAGAGGCCTTTCATTTGGCTGTCACACTTATCATATCCTAGCATCAAGTCTCGTCACCATCAATCAGCTATAGGGAACCATTTTCTGTGTTTGCATTGTCATAATGTCACTTTAGGCCGCACTAATGTTATTCAAACAACAGAAAAAGCCATTTGACTCAGTCAGTCTTTCAAATCACAAGTGAAGGTTACCAGATTCATCGACAATGAGATCTGCAATAATGCTGTATAGATATAGAAATAATTTGATCCAAATTCATCATGGAGATCACCACACCTCAGTTGGTCCAGTAGGCTCTCCGGTCCAAAATGTGTCATTGTGCTCTGATTACTGGCATGTAATAAAAACTGTGATGTTGAATTTGCATGAGAAATGTCTTTAGACTGAAATGTTTCCATTATGTATTTTCTCCCTTGCAGCCTCCACCACAAGTGTGACGTTAAGTGATTCAAAAGAAACATGTCGGGATGTTCTGCAGTTTGCTTTCTTAAAGGTTGACTCCACCAGTTTTTACGCAATGACGTCAGTTTACAGGTCTTGGTGTACGCTACTGCATATGTGAAGAAAGTAGTTTAAAAAGCCTTTTGTGGCTCCAGAGGAAGCTGCACGTAATCTGATGAATTAACATCCAGTGATGTCACTCGGCAGCTGAATTGCATTTTGGGTAATGTAGATAGCAGGTTTTGAAAAGGAGGAAGCATGTGTGTGATTAAAAAGAAAATCTGATTATTTATTGTTCAACTGTCCATAATGAGTCCAAAGTTGTTATAGAAGACCAGCGGACTGCTTTTGCGAGCCTGGCGCCTACATTACCCACAGTGCAATTTAGCCACTGAGTGACATCGTTGGCTTTAATCTATCGGATTACATGTAGCTTCCCCTGGAGCCACAAAGGGCTTCAACTACTTTTTTCACCTATGCAGCAGTACTCCCCAAGACCTATAAACACACTTTTATATGTCAAATTACTGGAGTTATCCTTTAAGTCCAAACCCTGTAGTTCAAATTGACTGTTGCATTTTTTTATACTTTGATTAGTGACAGTTACAGCTGTCACAATACCCATAGCAAACCATGACAAGCAATCTGACAACAGGGCCATAGTTACTCAGTTTGATTCATCTTTAGGTCATACAAAGTATACCTGGGTCAAAATGGCAATAGTTAAGCGAAACTCTCGCCAAAAAGCGACCTGAGGTCAGGTCGCACTCAGGGATCAACACTTTTTGCCTGCCATGACGGCGACACGCAGGAGATGCAGCAGCTAACATAAGTAGTTCAAAAACCTTCTTTTTCATAAACTTTGTGTACACAAACAATGTTCTCAATGCTCTTATTAATGAGTAGAGACCCTGGTGATGCTACGAGCAAAGTTTCATGTTGTGTCGAGCCTTCTAGTGTTCTAAAAATAGCGATTTTGATGCTAGCGTGTCATGCCCCCAGCTCTCGCGTTCAAAATTAACGTGCCCAAAACCGAAACTACGGTAAATCTTAAAAGTGCCTCTTTCGTCGTAATTATGCTTTTACACAAAGGTTTGACTCATATTCAATCCCAAATAAAGCCTTGGTTGCTTTTTGGCGAGAGTTTCGCTTTAACTAACAAATGATGCTTCTCTCCTTTGAAAAGATTAGAAAGTGCTCGATCTACCAGTAAATAAGACATCTGTTGCAAATACAATGGTAGCTATTCAGTGGGCTTCCTTAAAGGTACATATGATTAAACCTTAAATCCACAATCACAGCTCAGATTTAGGTAAATATAATACTGTTCGTAGAAATCTTAATCAGACAAATGTAATATTCAGTTAGGGATGTGAGTTATTTGCTAAACATAATAGTAACTGGTAACATCGCTCAGACAGCATGCACTGATTGCTGGTTTTTCCAAGCGACATGTTTAGCTATCTCGAATGATGAAGTGACCGACCTTGTACTTGTACAAAAAACTTTACGTGTATATGATTAAAAAAAAAGGCACTTTTAAATGAAAAGGGAAGTGAGGCATCAGCGAAAGATGTCTTGACTCGAAAGGAGAAACCAAAACTGAAAACTTTTTCTTTTAAATCATTTCCACTTCCCCAAAACTCAATTCACTTTTCAGAACTTTTCGTTTCTGTCCAAATGTGAGTGTACATCAAGTGCTATATCCTGTAATTTAACTCTACCGTAGATGTCAGCGAGAGATTGGTCCAGAAAGAGACAGAGATGAAGAGAGATGTCACAGACGGAGACAGAAAGAGTGTGTGTACAGTCAGCGTTCTCGACGTCTGGTGTCTTTGATGTCGACCGAGTAGTGCCCACATGTCCAGCCCCTCTCTGCCAGGAAATTACAACTCCGTCCCCCCGGAGCCCCGCTGACTGCTGGGAGAAACGCTCTCTGTTTGATGTTCTAAAGAGGGATCTCCAATGCAATTTAGCCTTTCATCTCTTCCCTTTTTCTTTTGTCTGTGATTCATCCAGGCTCTGGCAAAGTTGCCGACATTTTCACAAGTCAGAAGTAATATTGTCCTGAGATGTAAAACAAAGAGAGGAAGGCGACAATAAACAGAAGGATATAGAGTTGTCTGTAAGTCAGTGACGGTCATTTGTGTCATTATTTCAGATTTTCTGAGCACATTAAAGTTGCAGTAAGAAATGTTGTGGTGTTAACAGTGTATCAAATGACTATGTGAAATGGGTCAAACCCAGCAATGAGTCCACATTAAATCATCATCGAACTTCTGTGTGTCCACTCAGCGCTTAAAGAGAATTTTAGCATCTCTCAGGTAATTCTTTCAGTTTATTCTCACACGTTGAGGTTAAAGCCAATGAGGAAGTACTAAAAACCTGCATTTCATAAGCAGAGGTGACTCCACTGGTTTCAAAAAGAATCCTGATTGAATGTAAGCTTATGAGAAAATTACCCTATTTCTCACATGATTTACCACATTAGTAAAAAGTTTCCTAATTACTTCATGGTGTCAATCTATAGTTTCAAGACTTTTTGAATGCAGCACGATGTCCATGATGTCAATTATGGTCCAATTTAGCGTAAAATAGATAGGATATGACTACTTGTGATTGGCAAGTTGTTACCACATCAGTCAGTGCGTTTACATGCACAGCTTAGTCAGATTACAGCCATAGTTCGACTATGCTACTCAACCAGACAACTGCAATTATCCAAGTATACATGCCGGTGAGAAATCAGATTATTGTCATACCCCGGTACGCTAGGTGGCACTGTACCCATTTCAACTAGTGGTAACAGAGTTACCTCCAGCTGACCTCTTTACGTCACTAACTGCATCGGCATTCAAGAAAGATGGCGTACGAAGAGCGAGACGAAGCTACATCTTTGTACACTTCGTATATGGTGTACATGATAATTACGCAAACTAGGTGCACAATGGCTCTCTTCTTGCGGTGATTTCGGAGGAAAGACGCCCCCGTCCGTCTACTTCCAGCTCACGGCCCCGGGGAAAAATCTCGCACCTGCGCAGAACGCAAGATCCGATCCGATCTGATGAAATGTATACATGCAGGAGTAATGCGACTATCAATCGAATAATCTGGGTGCTTTAATTTGACTATGAGAAATCCGATCCGGTCCGATTTTAATCAGACTAAGGTGTATACATGTATCTTAAAGATCCGATCATAGTCAGACTAACCCAGTAATTCGGTTTTCTTGAGTGTCATGTAAACGCACTGACTGTATCTTCCCCAGCTCGACCCCTTTGTCTGAATTGGGTCACTTCTGGCACCATAAAACCAAGATGGCGACTGCAGGCATCAAAATAGTTGTTCACAAACAAGTTGGTGATATCACAGGGTTTACACTTGGTCTCATTTTTCAAATTTGGATAGATCCCAGTCACAGCAGCCCTTTCAACAAAAAAATATCTGTGTTAGTCCTAAGTACATGACCTACCGAGGACCAGACAGCTGGTAGAGCATTTAGTGAGACCAGAGCAACAAGGCAAGTGAATATTGGATATTGCAGCCAGATACACAGCTCCAAATGAATGCTAATGTTGTTTTCTAATCTGTTTGCCTTGTCAACTTTAAAATGGGAAAATATGCCAATGCTGTGCTAAAAGTTTGTTGTGCTACCCTCCAGAAGCCATAAAATACTTTTTATATATATATATAATTCAAAGGGTAACTCCACCAATTCAAAAGGCCTTAAACTAATTTGGTTTAATTCTAACCGTGTATCCTATGGCTGCAACTGTTTTTTCAGTGCTGACCTTGAGGTAGTTCAAAATGCAACACTCCATTTCCCTTCCACCCCTCTGACAAGTGCAGCTCCTTTTTCCTCCAAGCCTCTGTTTGGACCATAACTCAGCAGACCTGCCAGTGTACAAACTCAGGATCCAACATCTGTCTTCTTGCTATTGTGGAAAGGGCTTGGCACTGCTTCGCTTTGGATCAGGTTCAGTTTCAGATTTTATGCCCAACCAAAAAAAGAAACTGGCTTCTCAGGATTCATAAGCTATCGCTGATGGTTTCATGCAGTCGCAAAACAGCTGTTTTGCGTTGCCCTCCGTTTGCTCTGAGTTTTATTAATCAGCTCTCGGTTCACCCTGGTGATCTATGATACATTAACAGTCTCGCGTTGGACCGAACATGCACACTGCAGACCCAGCTGGGGGTGTTTGTCTTACGCACCGAGTCGGATTAATGTTCAACATGCTGTCGTTTGGCTAAAGGGTAGATTGCTTTTCGAAACTCAACTATGTATTAACACCACATCCCTCTGCCCACTAATGTTCACTACATTCATGAGGTCAAGTGTGAGTGCCAGGTGATAAAACCAACTGTGAAAGCCTCCTTTCTAGTTTGGTTTATTTTCTTCAACTGCGACTTTTATCTTTTATCCAGCGGGGCAAAGATAAATAAATGTGACCACAGCGGATCATTTGATTGTTAGTAAAAAACAGACCTTTCATGACACAAACACGTCACCACCGCTGTTGACAACGTTTCATTCGGAGAGCCAAGTTTTTTCCTTTACCACTGGACCTCAGCCTGGACTTCTCAAGAGTTAAGTGAATAACAGCCTGGCTCTGGTTGACCTTGGTGAGCATTAGACCCGTCCCCTTTGACTCCGGTTAAATTGCCTCTTTGTAACTTCACAACCCATGAAGCAGAGTATATCAGATTAATAGCAATGAGGCTAAATTGCTTTCTTAGAGGTGACTTCAAATGCACTCAAAAGTACAAATCATGTGCAACCATGCTTGTGTGCACACTGTCACAACAAACAATGTAATTAGCAGGTCGGCGCGAGTGCTGATGAACGATGATCGCACTGACAGTATTTGACAGCTCGCAGGTAAATCATCATTACCTCAGCCGAATAACACCAGTCCATCTATAAGTGAGTTGTATTTCACCTAATTGTATACGATGGAGTCTGCAGTCAGGGGATTTGTTTTGAGTTAGCCTCAACCTGAAACATATGGAGCGCTATGATTTCTTGGCAGGCTTATGTGGCAAGTGCCTGACCTCTTCCTGTGGTTCTTTTGTTCTGCGAGGGGCCGGGTGGTATCAGGGGATTGCTTATCACTCTGACACAGGATGCCAGCGGGGGTCACGGGGCAAGAGGGGAAGTGACAGTGTGGCACTTGCTTGTTTTCATAGGGAATGAGGCGATATTGTGACACGCGGGCCGTGCACCTCAACGAAAAAAACAGGAACAGCAATGACGTCCCCAAAAGATTGTCAACTGCAGTAGGTGGTATTATGTTCTGCGGCGTGTTCGTTAAACTTCTTGACAGTGCTGAGTTTAGCTGTTATTTGCCAAATGTTGCATGTTGCATTCTGTGTTTGTCTTCACTTTTGTTCTCATGATATAGCCAAGCGCATAAGAAAAATGAAAAAAAAAAAAAAAAAAAACGATGCGTGCAGCAGCAGTAGGGCAGACATGGTGACATATGCTGGTTTGGGGTGTGTGTGTGTGTGTCTGGTGGAGGGATGTGGTTCTAAGGTCGGGCTGAGACGACGGGGAGTGATAATCTCACCCTGTCACAGGTGCATTTCCCTGGAGTATCTGTGGTTTTACACACCAGTCACACAGCTGTGTGTGTTTGCATTGACGCTGAAACAAAGACACCACAGCTGCCGTAGTTTCAGAACGGAGAGCGCTATGATAGTGACCAAACTGATTGTTGAAGAGTGTGAGGGGAAGTGCAGGAGGGAATTTTGCGCCGAGGCACTGAGATAAACCGTAACGTGGCCCTAAATGTTGTGAAGGCCTGTCACCTGTCTGCGTGCTGGAGAGCGATGCTGAAAACAGCTGATTTACAAAACCTGGAAATGTTGTTTATGCTCAGCTCACGAGAACTTGTGCGCTTCTAGGTCAATGTTGAAAGAGGCATCTGTTTGTCATTTCAATACTTAAGTAGATACAGAAGTGTTATCAGCTAAATGTAGTTAAAATTGGGCAATATTAGATTATTCATACTGATGCATCATTGTGGATGAAGCATTTCACTGTCGTGGCTGGTTAAAGTGGAGCTGGCTTTAACTCCTCCGTGCAGTTCAGTAGTTGAGCCTGGTGGTTCATGAGGGTTGCGCTCACTCGAAGGCTCAATCTGAGAGATTTTGAAATGATTAATGAAGCAGAAAAGAAGAAAGAAAACAAGCTACGCCTCACACATTTGTACGATTTTGTGGAAATTTGATAATTGCATCCTTGTAGGCCTCAAAACTATTGTTTAAATCAAGCCATCTGAGAAAATTAGAGCACAAGAATCTCTTTGTTGGAACTGCTAACGTCTCATAGATATCTGAAACTAGACTGCTTTTTTGTAATGCACAAGGACAAAATCTTATGTGCACTGTGTTGCATCTTTAACAACAGCTGGTCCTCGAACAAATGTACTCAGTTACTTTCCACCAATGGTCCAGGTGACTGTTTCAGTACCAACTTTACAGCTTCAGTAGATATGTAATGATGTTGACACTATGTGGTCAGTCAATGGCATACTCAGTGCACACCAGTGGCCACAAAATGAAAGATCCTCCCATAACATATCACAAAAGATTTGTTATCTTTTGCGCAGTTAGAGACCTTATTTGAGCAAGTGAAAAGAAAAGTGAAAAGTCATGAATGTAGAGCTAGATATTTAGCTGTCCAACAACAAAAGTCACATCATGTGTACAAAAAAGGAAAATCCATTAACTCATAAATCATGCTGAGCATGTTTGTCTTGTGACTGGTCTCCACAGAAAGGAGAACAGAGGTTAGAGCTGGTCAAACGTCTCCGCCCCCGTGACCTTTTGACCCCTGATCCCTGGGTTCCCCATCAGAGCTCAGACTTCGAGGTCAGGGGTCTGACCTCACCCGCTTTAGCTCAGCGGGCTAATGGCTTGCCACTGTCACCGCCTGCCACAGTCTGACAGCTCTATGAGTCCTCATCACACTGGGCAAACTGGAGAGCTGGGTTAAGGGGCAGCTGAAGGGGGTTCGTCTGTGGGCTTCAGATCTTTATATGCATTAGTGTGACACAACACTGATTTCTGTTATGCTTGAAACACACATGGACAGAGAAGCTATAGTTATAGACACGGACACAGAGGGATTGTGTGTTTATAGGCAGTGGAAGCATGTGGAAGCATGTAAGCCACAGAATATTAAAACAAGGGCAACTCTGGTGGTCACACGAATGGCAGTGCAAAAGGAGAATTGTGTGTGTCTGTGTTAAGAGGTCCTGTGATACCGAACAATGGTTCCTCTTCATCTGGTCATGTGGTGTGTGTGTGTGTGTGTGTGTGTGTGTGTGTGTGTGTGTGTGTGTGTGTGTGTGTGCGCGCACGTGTGATTTTGTATGCAACCGTTTGAAAGTGTGTTAGTGTGTTCCTAGTAGTGCGGCTTGGTCACATGAAAATAGTGCTAATGAGGGACTACTGTTCACAGCTGGCACCAGTGGTCAGACCTCTGCTGCACACACACACACACACACACACACACTGCAAGGAGATTAGTCTGGCAGGGAATAATGACAGCAAGCAAGATTTCCACCAGGCCTCATGGAGAAGGTTCATCCTGTCATCGTGTGACAGAGGTCAGAGCCTCTCAGTGAGGTTTAGTGGTTCAGCACACATCACAGATGAACTACCAACCGCACAGCTATTAGCTGTACATGCCAGAGCTCGTTTTTCACTGCACATTATATTTGTTAATGTGTTCTGCTTTCCTGAGCTCCATATGCAGAATCCTTTAAAAAAAACACACCTACTTCAAGCCATTGTCACCTTGTCCGGCATCAAATAAGAAAATGCTCTGGCAGGTTGGTGGAGACCAAACAAGAGCTTAAAGGTGAGTAAATTTTAGATTTCATCATCAGGTGGCCAGACACAAGACTCATGGCTAATGCAGAGATAACACTACCACTCGCAAGCCAATCTGCTGGTATGTTTACTCTCGGAGGAGCGCTATTAGCTGTGTGAGCTAGGTTATCAATGTGGAACTGCAGGGTTTCTTCTTTTGTGAGTTTTAATTTTAAAAATATGTCAATATTGACACACTACTATAGGAACTGATCATTACAATTGTGTTATTTTGCAGTTGTCCCTCTGTGCCCTCTTCCTCTTCAATATTAGTCAGTAATATGTAGGGGGTTGTGTATTTGCTAGCTTGTTTTGATGGTTACCTGCCCTCTCGTGGCCAAAAACATATCACGCTAGAATTAAAGCAAAACTTTTGCAGAATTGCAACCTAGGCTTTTTTGTGAATGTATATGAGTCAAACCTTCGTGTCAAAGCATAATTACAACTAAAGAGGCACTTTTGAGATTTACCGTAGTTTTGTTTTCAGGCAAGCTCATTTTCAATGGAGTGCTGGGGCACGCTAGCATCAAAATCGCTATGTTCAAAACACTAAGAAGGTTCGACACATGAAACTTTGCTCGTAGTATCACCAGGGTCTCTACACATGAACACGAGCATTGAGAACATTGTTTGTGTACACAGAGTTTACTAAAAAGGACGTTTTTCTAACAACTCACCTGAGCTTGTTCAGCTCCCAGTCGTCATGGCAGCCGAGAAATATCGATCTCAGAATGCAACGTAACTTTGAGTTAAGGTGGACCGCTACTGTCTTCCGGCAACAACTATCCACACGATATCTCACATGACTTTTCCAGCATTTTATTTTAGTATTGTTTCTTTTCTTTTTTTTTTTTCTGGCATAGACACCTCTATTAAGCAGTAGACAGACAGGAAATATGGGAGAGAGAGGGGGATGTGACATGCAGCAAAGGACCTCCGGCCAGAATTGAACCGGGGTCGGCTGCGTATGTGGCATGCGCTCTAACCACTCGGCCACCTGTGCGCCCTTAGTATTGTTTCTTATATGAGGCCCCTTTTTCAACTTCAAGGTCAATATTGTTTTTCGCTAATGACAAAACAATGAATTATCCGTGCATTTATATGGAACTAAGCTTTAGGAGTGGTCCACCTTAACTGTCCTCCATGTTACGTCGCATTCGGAGATCGACACTTCTCACTGACAGGACAGCGGTGGAAACATCTGCTTAAGCGATTTGTCCAAAAACTCTCTTTTTAGTGTTCTCAATGCTCGTGTTCATGTGAAGACACCCTACGAGCAAAGTTTCATGTTGTGTCGAGTCTTCTTAGTGTTTTAAAAATAGCCATTTTGATGCTAGTGTAAGAGTGCCCCAGCACTCCATTGAAAATGAGCTTGCCCGAATACGAAAATAAGGTAAATCTTAAAAGTGCCTCTTTCATCGTAATTATGCTTTTACACAAAGGTTTGACTCATATACATTCACAAAAAAAGCCTAGGTTGCATACTGGCGAGAGTTTTTGCTTTAACACTGAATGATAAGAAAATACGAATAACTGTATGATCGCAGTTACTGGTATGTTTCAGTTTTCATTGTTAAATTTTATAATTTCCAAAAGTCCTTAACAACTGTTGTGGAATATTAAGAAGAGGGTGCAGCAAGATGATATAATCAAAACGATGTGAAGGAGTTTTCCCATTGGGATTAAGTAAGATTAATCTCTACATATCCGTATTTTGTCACTGTTACTACCTAATATGGCATTAATAACTTATTAATTGCTTTTATGAGTTATATTTCTTCTTCTGTTCACACATAATTTCTTTTTCCTGTCTGTTGTCTGGAGCCATTTTGATTGTTTGTCTTTTTGAGAGCAGGAGCCTCAAATAAGGGAACACTCAAAAAAGGATTTCAGTTGTTGGTTAGCGCACACATGCACACATGAGTATTCACTCATATTCACATGTGTTCACCAGAACCCATACATATGAACAGTCGAGGGCCTTTTGTGCCAGTCAGTAATCACTGTCCCATTAGAAGGCTTTTGCCCATAGGGGGTTGTTTTAAAAACCTTAATCCCCTGTCCCAGCGGGGTGCCTTTGCTTGGCCACTGCCCAGCGTCCAGGTGATACATTATAGGAGGGCAGTGGATGCTGTTCGCCGTGTATGTGTGTGTGTGTGCTCCTGGCTCACAGGGTTTCTCATTGGAAACCAGCCAGCTGACAGCATTTGGCAGTGCCTGTTGAGTCTTTGTGTGAAAACTTTCTTAGGCCAGGGAACCAAACACACTGTGTAATTGTTGTTCGTGTCAGACACTACCTACTACAATGTGCACTTACTGCAGCCAGATGAAGATGGATGGATGGTTCTCCGCGTTCGAGTCACTTTGGAAAACAAAAGCTTTTCTGGGTTTGTTTTTTCTTTCCTCGTTCGCTCTTCTGGTGCCTAATTAGAGAGTTAGATTAAAGCAGCACAGCATGACTCAAGAGCAGCCATCTCATCCCCGGCTCCTTTTGATGGAGGGGATCCGCTGCTTTAATTACTGGTCTTCATTCATTCATGTTTCACTCAAATTGCTCCATGGTCACATGACGGGGATTATCCGCTACTCGTGGTCATGGTTGGTTGTTTGAAGATCACACAGCCTCTGAAGCGCTGATCACACAAACACGCTAACTAACAAAACACTTTCCCTCACCGGCTTCGCCTCATCGACACATTAGGCCGCCTGACGCAACATTAAATCTTTAAGAAATCAAGGCTATCAAAGATTTTTTTTTTTTTTTTTTTTTATCTTTTCTTTGTGCCACTTATCAAAGTGCATATTAATGAATCCCAGGCTGGTAAGTCTGGTGTAGAGAGAACAGAAATAAATGAAAATATCCAACAAAATAATTCAGTTACTATCTCCTCTGAACTTTGGATCGCTTCTCTGGATCCAACTTTATCTGCTGTAACTCTGCTCTTCTGCATGCAACATCAGATCCTTCAGGGAAACACATGCAGTCAGTCCATACAGCACACTGGTCAATACCGAGGAAGCCTAAGAGAATGATTGCTCCTTGGCAGTGTTTCTGCTAATGAAAACCATACACGATTCCTCTGGCCGAGGGGAAGATGTGCAGTGGAAACAGTAGATGAGCCTCGAGGCCGTGAGTGATACATTACTGCCTAACCTTGAGGGACTGCTCGGCTGACAGTGGGATCAGAACAGTGCAATCAATGCCACATGCCACGAGGCGTGAACGCATGCAGAGTGGGAATCCATCACGTCTCTGTGACGAGACCATCTTCGAGTTATGTTTCTGTTAAGACATGTCCTGATGGGGGGGGGGGGTTTACTGCTTGTGAATGTACACATGTGCGGCGAAAAACAGGAAAATGCAAAACAAGTGAAGGAACCGCTATTAAAGCCATGTGTTTGGGGCAGTGCCATGCAGCCCTGGGTGCCAGGAAGGGGAGATGGTGATTTTGCAAGCCTGCGCGTTGGCACGGGGTTTCAATCAAGGGGAGAAGTGACAAAGATTTAAGGCTCGGGGAGCAGGGGTGCATGAGGGGGGTTGGAGGATGGGCTGGCTAGGCTTTGGTCATGGGGATGTGGAAATAAAGTTTTTACATCCCCAGCTGTTTTATAGCGCCATTTACTGGGGAGCAGGTGTGAGGCTATTCAAATCTCCTCTTGCTAGTAAAATCACATCAGAGTGAGTTGCACATCCAGTCTGTGCAACGACAAACAGGGAGCTAAAGTTGCAAGTGAAGGTGAAGAGAGGCATGGAGGAGTGATCTCTGAAGGACGGAGGCGACTCCTGCAAGAGCTGACTGCTCCCCCTAACCCCCCCCCCCCCCCCCCCCCGCCCCGATTCTCTGCCGTTCAGCTGTAAGCTCGACTCTTTGTCTGACTCCTTCAATTAAATGTGCGCCCTCAACTTCACGTGTGCAACTCCTCGCACATGGATCAGCGAGGGCCGGGGGGGGGGGGGGGAGTAAAGGCGGTCCCTCTCACGCAAAGAGCCGTGATTGTGTCAGTGCATCGGGCGCCCTGCCAAAGGGAGGGGGAGGTGAAAAAGTTTAGGCGGGGGAGGGGCCCACAGGTGCCAAGCCTTAAGCCTGGGGGAGGAGTGGAAGGGAGAAAAATCAGGGAGAGGCAAGTGGATGCATTAAGAGGGAGGAGAGGGAGGGAGGGAGGCAGCAGCTCCCCTCTCTCCTGTGAGGATGGGCAAATGAGGGCCAGCGCACATTTTTACGACTCCATAACAGCAAATGGCCTCAAACAGGACAAGGAGGCCAGCGGCACGCCAAGGCCCCTGACAGAAAAGGTTCTGTGAGGGAATAGCGTGACATCCGAATGTGTCAACAAAAGGAACTGAGGCATTTCTCTAAAGATTCCCGAGCCACGACATACGCTCGCCCGCTGCATGATAAATGCTTTCCGTCAGCTTTTCCAAAAGTGTGTGTGTGTGTGTGTGTGTGTGTGTGTGTGTGTGAGAGAGAGAGAGAAAGAGAAGAAGCCGGAGTCACTGCTCAACATTTTTGAAATACGACGTGTGAAGAGTCTTTTTTTTAATTTCAGCTATTGACTTTCCCGAACTGGTTTTCGCTCCCTTCTCAAACGCACACACACACACACACACACACACACACACACACACACACGCATGCACTCACATTAAATTAGCTCCTTTCAAAAAGAAAAGAGAGAGAAGAGAGGGAAAAAAACATGCTGCTAGATTGTATTTGCTCAGCAGAATTTAATATGAGCGAGCTGGAGGTGCTTTTCTTCTGAGGCCAATCCCCTGGAGACACATCCATCTCTGGGAGATGGTTGGGAGGACAAAGGAGGACTGCCCCCAAGGCTCAGCCCAGGCGTGCTTAAAACACACACACACACACACACGCACACACAGCACAATCACGCACGCAGATATCAACAGTTGCGAGTGCACACATAGACGTGCACACAGATGCGCTTATTCACACAAGAGCAGCGCTCAGACAGAGACCGCCTTGTCTGACGACGACTACAGACTTGGTCAAACAGAGGGAAGGAGGAGGGAATCGGGGAGAAAAAGAGTTGAAAGGGACACAGAGAGGTAGAGACACGTACCATAAAGTAAATAGATGGACTGAAGGAGAGGGCATTTAATGAGAGGCGACATGCTGGATGAAGGGAACTGAAGGCAAAGGGGAGGTGGCACTGGTGAGGGGAACACAGAATGGAAGAAACAGAGGAAAAAGAGAGTAGGAGGAGGCCGTAGTAGGCAGTAATGCCCCGTGACAGCCCTGTCAGACTGAGGAAACAGCATGTTTATGTGTAGGGTTGTGGTAGGCTTGCCAGGCAGCTTGTGCTGAATGTTTAAACCCCGGCTCTTAACACCTACTTACTGTCAATCACTTCAGGTGTTTGTCAGGTACACATCCTCTGAAATGTAACAGAAAACTTTGGACCGTACGCTCCTAAACAAACTCCTTCAAACGCAGCCCACAAACCTGCCTCAGCCTATCAAAACCAACTGCAACCTATTATACAAATGTGATATGTAGTTTGGGGAATTGGGTAATTGTGTTTTGGTTAGTTGGTATAAAAAGTCGCATAATCACTCGAGTGCGAACCCCTCTGAGGATTCATGCCCTGGAACAGCCTCTAGCCTCGCTTAGTTCATTTCCTGTTCCTGGCGGAGGCAATGAGGGATAATAAGCTCTGCGCTACGCTTACTGCTCTTGATGATGTGGTCACACAACCTCACTAATACGGCAATCAGAGGAGAGAGGGCCGGACAGAGAGCTGTCTCACTAAAAATCCCCCCCCCCGTCCATCCGTCTCCTGTGATGGACGTGGTGTCTTCCTCTGGAGAAAAGTGTGTTGAAAACATGTCACCGAGACCACTAAATGCGATGCAGCTGAGGAAGGGGATCGCCCATCTTCTCATCTGAAGTGACGGCTGCACTGAACCGCTCCTCTTGGTGTGGTGTAGTGTGGCACAGACAAGACAGTCAGATATAAAAGCAGCAGTCCCCTGAGGAACATTGGCAAAGACGGGCTGTTTCTCGACGCAAACTTGGAAAAGATCGTGTTTCTGGCCAAGGGCTGTCAGACAACTGCGATGGGTTACGGAGAAGGATGTGTGTGCGCACTGTCCCGTGAAGTCACACTCTCTCATTTTCTTAGCCCTTCAAAACAATTACAACAAGCTATAACATGCGAAACACAGCTCCACCACTGCAACAAAGCGTGATTACACAGAAACCAATAAAACGGGGGATGTGAGTGATTCATATTAAAATCCTGCAGCTTGAACCAAACTTGAATTTGAGTGCTACCGCAGCCCCACTCCCTCCCTGCCTCCCCCCTGCACACACACACACACACACACACACACAGAGCACTCCCCAAATCATAAACAGATCCTCAGTTATTTCCACAAACTTCGCTGCTGCTTGGGTCACATTTACCCCGGCCTGGTTGCAGATACCCATGACCAACCTTATTACACACTTACCCAATTACCTAGTGAGCCCTTGGCAGGTGGGGGGAAAAAGGGGCACGCACCACACACACACACACACACACACACACGCATGCATGCATACAGGGTGAGCTGGAGGCTGCAGGGGTCGTCAAGTGCGAACAGAGTGCGAGTTGATATTGACAAAGTGCATCGAGTTGCGTCCGGGCCTGGCCTCTTTCCAGCTGGCTCCGGACCACGATACAGGTGCCACACTGGATCACCACCCTTCTCCTCCACCCTACTACACCCCCTTGCCTCCCCCCCTCCCCTCCTCCCACATATAGCTGTCCAGCTAGTGTGAGCCTCCACAACAGGTGCAGTAGGTTAGGCTGCAGGCCCTGACATGCAAGGAAACAGACTGTTATTGTGGGCCTTCCTTCCATCATCTCCTCTTTTTTTTTTTTCCTCTCCACCTCTTCTCTTCCCGACAGCCCTGGGGAGCAATCGAGAGGTCCAACCTGAACGTCGTGTAACCCGAGTGAAGCTCGTCTGTATTGTGCAAGGATGTTGAAAAGAGGAGGGGGGGTGGATGAGGGGGAGTGGAGGATATGTTGCACATGCAGAGGATTGGACAGCTTGGCAGTGGATTTGTGTGGAGATGTGTGTGTGTGTTTGTCTGTGTGTGTGTGTGTGTGTTTATCTGGTGTATTTTGGAGGCAGTAATAAGACCGTGAAATGATAGATTCCCTTCCCTATGGCTGGCAGTGGTGCAGGATTAGACACACTGCTTTTTTCGGTTTTCTTGGAAGTTGGATGGCAATTCATCCATCTGTCAGCGTCCACCAACAGTACGACAATGACAGTCCCGAAAAAATGCAAAGCGTGCACGTTACATAAATACGATTGAGTTATAAAGCTCCCTCGCAAAAAAAACACACGCAAAAAAAAAAACGGTCCTGCAAAACAAAAACCTGACAATTCGCAGCGACTGCTCTCTGTCTCTACTGTATATTTGCACAGGAAAAACTTTGCAGCCTACTGCATTTCATTATGAGAAATCCAGATGTGCTTTTTGGCTGCCAGTGAATGTCTTCAGCTGTGTATGACACTGTTGTTGGCCTCCCTGCGCTGAGTGCAGACAGAGAAACGACGCCTCAGGGCAAGACTTTCTGCTCTCTCTCTCTCTCTCTCTCTCTCTCTCTCTCTCTCTCTCTCTCTCTCTCTCTCTCTCTCTCTTTGCCATCCCTCTCTTTTTGCTGATCTCTCTCTCCTTTGTCTCCTTCCTTCGCCCTCCTCCTCTCTTCACTCATGTTTTTTTTTTGCACCTTCTTGCCTCTCATCTCTTGCACTCTTCTATTGTCCGGTCTCCCTTTTCACCCTGCTTTATCCTGCTCGCTCTCCCTGCCTTCCTTATCGCATCATCTGCCTTCAGAGAGACGAGGTTGGTCTGACCAGTGACAGGTAGTCAGAGGGCATGTGGGAGAAGGCTCCAGAAAGTCTGCCCCTATACCTACTTCCACACCGGCTCTCCTTCCCCTTTTTTTCTTTTTTCCCGCTCACGCACGCACAGTCATTCGCAGCCTGCATGCTGGACCTGTCGTGTCAAATGCCACATTAGTCAAAAGGAGTCGTGGAGGCTCATAGAGAGCAAGTTGTTGCTGATATCCATCGAGGCCCACGCTACACGAAGTCAGTCACTGCTTTTTGCAGACTCTTAAAACACCTCAAGGCCCAAAGCATTGACATTTACAGTTTCTTGTTATCCTGATTTGGGATCAGCGCTTCTTGTTTTTCTTCTTGGTTCTGAGGCGAATAATGTGGAAGCAAAGGTCAAGGTGCACCAAACAGCCAAAAGCATCACAGCACCTTTTTTTCCCCCCTGTTCCTTGAATCCAGCTGCACTGATGAAGGTTGGAGTTGATAGATAATAGCTGGAAGGATGACGGAAGGAAAGTTTCTGCTGCGATTTGTATCGATTTTCCAGCTAATGAGGCAACATCACAGTTGATTTCATTCACACCTCCCAGCCTTCGCACCGGCGGAAAACCTGTGTTGCCCTGAGGGATCACCGCAGGGGAGACTCTGTCGGATGATTCTGTATTCTGTCTGTATTCTGTCAGCTGATCAATAATCACCTCACTGTGCCACGAATTTAAATTCCTATTTTCTCCTTTGCAAGTAAGTGACCTTAAAGCAACCCTGATTATTGGATAGTTGTGCCATTCTGCCCTCTATTGATACAATCACGCAATTGCAAGATGAATTTAGTCCAAAGTGATTATTTTCTCTTTAGAGCCTATTTAAACATGTTGAACCATGTCAGTAACGCGTCTGACCTTATAATTTGCACCTCTCACCTAAAGCAGTACCATAAAGAGGATGCATAAAGAGGGCACACAAATCCATATGCTCCTCAACAGGTTGGAAAACGCTGAGGAGTTCAGGCTAGAGCAGGTTGCATCAGAGTTCTTGCTTCAGTGGTCTTGTTGACCTCGGCCAGACAGGCCAGTTGACACGGCTGCTGTCGAGCCGCACACTGAATCAGATCAGACACAGCTGACAGAACACCGTCTAGACACAGAGCAGACCCCTTCCTAGAATTGTTTGTTAGTGGCTGGTGGTGGAGAGAAAAACAGGAAGAGTGAGTGACTAAGTCTGTAAAAACCTTGGCCCTGGAGGAATAAAAGCCTTCCTGCCTTTAGATGTTTCTTCTCACACGTGAGGTGACTGGCAGGCAAGGAGAAAATGTCATCGGGTGTATGTTATGTGTGATAAAAAAAAATGTTTTTTAAATGAGCCTGAGCACTGTGGGATGAGGTGCAACTCGGGTTATAATGCACTGCCCGCATGCCATCACACGGGGGCAGCACCACATTGAGGGAAAATAAGCGTGAGCTCATGAGTTTTTCTCTCTGGCACTTAAAGGGGCAATTTGTAAGACATGGCTGGAATTTTGGTTGGAAGCATCCAAATTATGTTGTGTTATCAGCAGAGTGTGAAGAACAGGAGTGTTGATGTCATGTCAAGGAAGTCTATGTGCTGGCTTTTATGATGACATACAACCTAATACCCCAGAGATAAAGATATGGTATCACATGTAACAAGTGTTCCCCAGTTTGACATTTTGGGAAATATGCTTATTTTGTCTGGACAAAGTCAGCATGCAGCCAGTTAGCACAGCTTAGGATAATGACTGGAGGAAACTCCATTAGGAAAAGCTACTTTTGTGCAGGGGGAGGCTAACTGTTTCCCCCTGTATACAAGTCGTTTTTACTAAGATAAGCTCACTGGCTCCTATTAAACAGACAGTTCTATAAGATTTAGAGCCATATAATTACTCTATTTACCAAAATGCTGGGCTACATTTTTTTAAAGTCTACCCAGGCAGACCACCTCTACTTCAGAATGTCCAATAAAAAAAAAAAAACTTCTCATCATTCTTTCCACTCAGCCTTACCTGGAAGTGGCAATTCAAACAATTTTGCATCCCTCAAGTGTGTTTTGTGTGTCAAACACATAACTTGCACTCTCCCCCTCCCCTGACCTGTATCTACTTTCCTTAAGGCCCATGTGACTGCATGCACGCACATGCCGGCGATGGTAATGATGTCAGCTCGTTTGCTTCACCTTCATAAGGTCAGAGAACTCACGCATTTCTCGCATTCTTGCTCCCGCCGCCTGTCCTTCCCCCCACAAAGACAGGAGTAAATCTGTGTCCCAGACATAACATTAAGCAGTGATCATTTTCCCCTCGCAAAGTGGTTGTTTCACCTCGATGTTTGAGTTAGTGGCACTGTAATTATGCCAGAATTTACAGCTGAAACACAGGTTGCGACATTCCTCTGCCAGCTGGAGGTCGGGCCTGTAAATCTGGCACCTTTACCTGAGGGTCCTCCCCCTCGGAGCCCGCAGAAACTTCTGTGCATGGTCACAGGTGTATGTGTACGTTCAGAGCGAGAGCAGGATGTGATGCAATTTAATCAAGAGGATGAACTCCAAGGAGGTGGAGTTAATTACATTCCTTTAATTTTTAAGATGCCTCGTTAGCTTGATTAATTGTCACTTAATGAACACCGCAGGCAATGAGTTGATATTTGATGAGTGGAAATCTAATGAGATGACTCACCTTTGTTTGCTCATTTCCTTTTATTTATGTTCAAGTTAGGAGAGATTATAATTCAGTGGGGTAAAGTGTTTCGAGAGTTTTTAGGGATTATGCATATGAAACATTTGATAGCTAATAGCATACAACTGGAAATGTGGAATTTGTCAAAAATACGAATACAAAATAGACACAAACTGGGTCACAGGACTTTCAATCTGTTCCTGTCTCCCCCCTTATTTAAAAACTCAGAACTTGGTTAAGCTCCAGAGAAGAAGAGAGCTGTACTGCATAACACATGACTTCTGACAAGAGGAAGAGTGACACAATCACTAACAAGGAAGGCGGTCACTCCAAAAGGTCGGTATATATGGATTAGAAGACATCGGTGACACATGATGGCACATTTTGACCCATTCATTGTGGTTAAAGTTATGCTATCATTGGCCTTAATTTGATATACTCTGTATTGCCAAAAGTATTCACTCACCCATCCAAATAATTGAAATCAGGTGTTCTAATCACTTCCATGGCCACAGGTGTATAAAAGCAGGCACCTAGGCACGCAGACTGTTTGTACAAACATTTTTGAAAGAATGAGTCGCTCTCAATGAATTCCAGCGTGGTACTGTGATAGGATGCCACCTGTGCAACAAGTCCAGTCGTGAAATTTCCTCGCTCCTTAATATTCCACAGTCATCTGTCAGTGGTATTACAACCAACTTTCTGCAGAGTCAGTCGCTACAGACCTCCAAACTTCATGTGGCCTTCAGGTTAGCTCATGAACAGTGCGTAGATGGCTCCATGGAATGTGTTGGCCGAGCAGCTGCATCCAAGCCGTACATCAGCAAGTGCAACACAAAGTGTCGGATGCAGTGGTGTAAAGCACGCCGCCACTGGACTCTAGAGCAGTGGAGATGCGTTCTCTGCAGTGACGAATCGCGCTTCTCCATCTGGCAATCTGATGGACGAGTCTGGGTTTGCCGGTTGCCAGGAGAACGGTACTTGTCTGACTGCATTGTGCCACGTGTAAAGTTTGATGGAGGGGGGATTATGGTGTGGGGTTGCTTTTCAGGAGCTGGGCTTGGCCCTTAAGTTCCAGTGAAAGGAACCAATGAAAGATGTTGGACAATTGCATGCTGCCAACTTTGTGGGAACAGTTTGGGGATGGCCCCTTCCTGTTCCAACATAACTGTGCATCAGTGCACAAAGCAAGGTCCATAAAGACATGGATGTGAGAGTTTGGTGTGGATGAACTTGACTGGCCTGCACAGAGTCCTGACCTCAATCCGATAGAACACCTTTGGGATGAATTAGAGCGGAGACTGAGAGCCAGGTCTTCTTGACCAACATCAGTGTGTGACCTCACAAATGGGCTTCTGGAAGAATAGTCACAAATTCCCATAAACACACTCCTAAACCTTGTGGAAAGCTTTCCCAGGAGAGTTGAAGCTGTTGTAGCTGCAAAAGGTGAACCGACGACATATTAAACCCTATGGATTAATGAATGGGATGTCACTTAAGTTCATATGCAGTCAAGGCAGGTGAGCAAATACTTCTGGCAATATAGTGTTCTTCATCAGAATATGATTACATTTTAATATGTAAAATTTCCTAAAACTGCAATAATCAAATTAATCATGTAATGTGAAAGGAGGGGGACAAACCCACAGAATGTTATCACTGGTCTTCACACTTCCTCTCAGAGTGTTTTAGCATTTTTCAGCTCTTTGTTTCGCTTTTCTGGCCAACAACTTTAATGTTTAAAGTGTAATATTTCAGTCTTGTCACGTGGTATCCAGACCTAACACAAAAAAGTGTTGATAAACAAACTGATGACTAACTGGTAAACGTAAAGAAACATTTAGGAGCTAATATACAGAATATTTCCATTAGGAGCTGGAGGAGACCAAAAAGGAGTCTATCGTGGCTCGTTGACCAAGCCTTCCCAGTATGGCTTGCAGGAACATTTGCCCCTCATCTGCCTCTGATTCACTATACTGCATTCCAGGTACCTACTACACACTAACATTTGCCTAGCTATGCTATGATGCTAACCAGGACTATAAACTAGGCTGGCCCAGGAGGGGAGTGAGTTATGCTTCTTGTCTGCTGGACATGTAAATAAACAGGGACATAGTCTCAGTGATGCCACCCATGGGTTCCCAAAGAGCGGGTGCTCAGTGTAGTGGCTCTGGTGTCGCCATCATGGCAGTGCATGCCCCCCTGCTGATCTAGAAATGGGCACAAAAAAGGAGCGCAGGTGGAGCTTAAACAGGCTGAATGAAGCCTGGTTGTTCACAGCTAGCTAGACAGTGGATAAGTGTCACTCAAACTACAGTTTTGGCACTTGGCACTTGGCTTTGGCTTCTTTCTTCAGCCCTGGAGGTTGACGCTTGTTTAAAATACATCCTGGACAACAAGATGTTTGGCCCCTTTACTTTGAAAATCATTTAAATTGCATTACAATGACCTCATGCAATATAGTGCCTGTGAAACACAAATACATCATCTGCTTTAATAAGGTTTTGTTGAAGAGGACGTTTTGGACATGTCTGACACCATCCATATTATACTGTTCAATAGAGAGCCCAAAAAAAAGGTCACGCATATGCTCACACATACTGTAAATGCACAAGACAGTTTCATTTCATCTGCATGACAAATATCTCCGGCTACACCCACTCAGAATGGTTTATGACCAGGTAGAAAATCTGGGTTACGGCCTCGCCCTCTACTCATTTGTTGTAACTGAAGACTCTCCGAGGCTCACTCGTTCAATGATCCCATGCAATGAGAAGGAAGATTACACTGGCCAGGTGTTATGGGAATTGGACACAAGGGTTCATTTAGGCTTCAATCCACTGAGGAATTCACCATCATCACCTAGATTTGCAGATTAAAACTTCTGAGCGGTCCACTTAACGTTCCGCTGGAGCGGGACAGGGGTGAGCAAGTATGCCACTTATAATTGTCAAACAAGCTGGTGGCCGCTCGCTCCCCGAGGTCACAGGATCTCACTGGCAGAAGGGGGTGGAGGGAGAGCGAGAGGCCCAGTGTTGGGCACAATCTGAGCCAGAGGATCTGAGCTATGACTGTAGGAAGGGTCCGGGGCTGAGTCATAACCACACATGATGCCAATCGAACCCAAAAACCTTATGTGTCATTACACTTTTAGAAAGTGTTGATGTAGTTGGTTGGTTGAAAATGCTGTAAGTCGACACTGCGTGCGGTGTAGAGTTTAGGGTTATTCTATTAGCACTAGATGTTGTAACTGAATACTGTGGGTTATCCTGAAGACCTCACAAAGCAAGGCTGAGGGTCTACATGTGGGCAGTTCTCTAAGGCTGTCCTTAGGCGCAGCAGACCTTTGAGTTAAATGCTGATATCAATATGCTAACATGCTAAAAGTGACAATGCTGACATTAGTTTAGCAATCATTTGGTTATACATCAACTTTGCATGATCATGTGATTTTGAGAATCCATCTGGCCAGGCTTCAAGCTGCATGCTTGTAGCCAAACACACAGTGGTTCCGACCAATCAGTGCTCAATAAGGAACTACTGGCAGCTATGTGCGTGGTTTAGGTGTGACGACCAGCGAGAGGAGCGCCGTGCATGCATGTCCATACCTAATTTTGCAGCCATACATCCAAAATGTCGACCTCATATTGGGAGGGGATCCTCTGTGTCATAACAATACATCATCTAGGAGCTATTAATGTTTGTGCAAAAGTTTGTGCCGATCCACCAAGCAGATGTTGAGCTTTTTTTCACAGGATAAGACAAAAACCTGTGACCCGATCTGATGGTAGATCAAATCACATCTGCCAAAGCCTCCGATCGAAAAACACCTCACACAGCAGTGATTTACAATATTCAGGATGCACCTCCCTCTAGGTGGCCGGCCATCTGCTCAGATTTCTGTACTCTCCCAATTACTTCACAGAAAGCAGCCAATTCACAGACTACAAAGCCAAAGTGGAGTACCTAACCCTCAGGGCTGGTTGAACCCACTGAACCCTAAGAACATTTACAGCTTGAAGCCAGAACAAGAGGGGCGGACTTGTAGTTTTGTATCACTGTGTCGGCACACTGCTGCTGCGATGACTCTGGGGGTGCTGCGAGAAGACTGCAGGAGACCCGACGGTGTCAAAACACATTATTATAGGCCCTGCATGGGAAACAGCAGCTGGAGCAGACCTCACAGAGAGAAAGAAACAACACAGAGTTAGGGAGGCAGAAGAGAAAGAGACAAGGGGCGGCATGAATAAAGAAATGATGTTCGGTGTTTTTGTGACCTAGACCTGTGAATCAGCTCTGACAGTCTGATGCATGGTGAGTTACTCTTTCTGTTGGACTCCTTTGACTCTTTCCGAACGCTTTCGCACAAACAAGTGAAGAGAGCAAAGTGAGAAACAAAAGCAATTGTGAGTCCCTCTGGATGGCGGTCACGGAAAAAGGGAAGTAATCATCTCTGTCGATTATTACCTCAATGTGCTGTAAACTCTCAAAAGAAAAATCATCGTGCGTGAACCTTTTGGCCCATTTTCTTTGCGCTTTGTTCACACCTCTTTGTCATGCATCAGATCTTTTATTTCTTATTTTGGCTGCTTGCGTTAAAAAACAGATGACCTCATCAGTTCTGGGTTTTGAAACGAGCCATTCATTAGTCTGTGTGTTGCTTCGCCTCCGCACTAAATGCTCCATATTTCCGCTATTTAGTAGATGTCCGACTGGCTTCCAAACTCTTTCGGCTGTGAGTATGCATCGCCATTAAAAAAAAACCCATTTACCACCATGACCACCACCCCTTGGCCTGGACCTGTGAAGTATGGCTCCATGCGTCCGCAGATAAGCTAAGCATGGGCGATAACCAGCACTGTACACTGATCCTCGGGGGAAAAATCCCAGAGCACATCCCGGGGACTTGTAATCAGGTGTGCCGCACGCTGTCCACTCAGCGTGCACTCAACAGCCCATATCGCACTCCACATTCAGCCCAGTGCCACCTTCAGAGATGTGTTGCTCCAACCATCATTCGCACCCTTCTACATCCCCGGAAACACCTCCTTGCCACCAGTCTGACGCCTCCGCAGCAGTCTGGGTGTAAATCAGCTGCCTGTGCAATGGATAAATGAGAAGCAACAGGGGTGGGTGACAGAGAGGTCAAACAATCTCTGGAACAGATCCAACACCGCTACCCCTCCAGTGATGATTGAACCCACTGTCACAAACATTGGCACGAATAGGATATCCAGGGACTTCAGTGTTGGAGACGGAAAAGCTGGTGCCACTGCCGCTGTGTTTTCCCGGAGCTCTGTGACTCAAAACATCATTAGCACACACACACTACCGTTAGTCAAGCCCTGTGAAACACCCTTTACTGCCTCACCTTTTCCCCCCGTTTGCAGACTGGGCTCTGGTTTTTACGCGAACATGGCACTCATCAAATCTAATTGTCTCTGTTTGCGCCTCATTCGGCACTTATTTGAAATTTTAAACAATTCAGACATGATGGATAGTGTCACCGTGGTTTTCGGCGCCAGGAGTAACAAAAAGGGAAGTTTCTCCAAAAGCCAGACTCATGCAACATTTGACACAGCGCACATGCTCAGAGTGAGTCTGACGAGGGTGTGTTCTAGTCGTGTCGTTGATTGCTGCCCTTCTTGAAGAACAATGCCTCATTTGTGATCCCCGACAGTATTTATACTTTTAGCAACTAGTGAGGATGGATAGAAAGAGAACCAGAAGGTGCTGTGTTGACCTTTAGGCTGGCCAAAAACAAACCCCAGGTCCTTGATAGCAGGGTGAGAGGGCCCACAGAGCAGCCAGCTGGCCCCGTTTGAAAGCCCATCACCCAGGCAAATAGGTCAGTGCCGCTGGGCCACAATCTCTGAAACCAAGGCTCTCCAAGGTGCTGGTCTGATCTGTCGTCAACCAGCAGTGGGTGTCCGGCCAGCGGTCAGCGGGTCGGCCCATTTGACAAGAGCTTTTAAGGAGGGGATGGAGCGGAGGGAGGGCGGAGGGAGGGCGGGAGGACAAGAGCAGGGTTGTGTTGCGAGGGCTGATTATGCGTACTGCCAGGGCGCTTTCCTGGATGTTGTGTTTGTGTTGGAGCCGGTGGCTCCAGGCAGATGTTGCAAATGAAGGAGGTGCTGTTGTGTGTTGACATTGTGGGGGGAAATCGTCCCGGATGACATCTGATTGGCGTTTAAAGAAGAAACGTTTCCAATGACAATGAAAAAAAAAAGATCCCTTGGACCATCCTCACACTTTGGATATGTGCTATTTATTATGGGATCAATCCTTTCCAGTCATTTTTATTACTAAGTTCTTCAGAGCTAGCAGCCACCTTCTTGTAAAGCCGACTTTTTACCATCACCCTTCACTGCATCTTAAGATTTGTCACGGTGGGAAATAATGTGTTTTTAAATGTACTTTATTTTATTTTTGTTAAACAAGATTGTTTCTCTGGGTCCTCTGTGGCACACTCACCCTCCAGCTGTGCCCACTGCCCACACACATACACACACACACACCATCCATCTGCCAGTGTAAGCACACAAACACTGCCTCAACAAACACCAGATGACCTTTTACCTCCCCGAAGCCGCCTGCGCACACACAATCGGACACCTGCAAACACGAGTGAGCACACACTCATCCGCACACAAAAGGTAAAGCTGTGGACTGATATATGGCCTTGATAAAGCCCGATGTGTTTGATTACGGGGCTCTGACAGACTTTACGGCTGCTTTGTTGAAAAGAGATAAGCTGCTGGTGACAAGAGGTCTAAGAGATACTGTATATACACTCTGTCGTAAAAGAGGGTCTTAATGAGGGAGGGAGTGTATGGACCATATACTGTCCCCTGGTCCAGACGTCCTCAAAGTCCTTGAGTGGCTTCCAGTGGGGTCTGTGGGGAAAGGGGGAATCATTAATTTTCGCTAAAATTCCATCCATAAGTAACTCAGTGACACAGGGGTTCATACACTTTCTGTAATAAACCCCTCTAAAAGCTACAGTCTTATCAGATGGGGGACCCGGAGGCTAAATCTTTGTAATGGACCTCCCTGGTCTAATTGAGTCAGTTAAACGAGACACATTATTCTTTCTTGTTTTTCGTGTTTTATATGGGTTCTTGTGCGTGTACAAGAGTCTAAAGAGTTCAAAGGGTCAAAGTCTAACAGGACAACTAACAGAAGCTCCTCTCTCCCACAGAAAACGCTGCTCCCGAAACGCTCCATATGGCAGTCTCCTCTTTAATTCTGTGACTTTGTGACATCACACCATGACACAGTGTCACACATTTGCTTAATTTATACCTAGAGGCTCAGAAGATGAATAAAGAATAAGAAAACTAACCAACTAAAGCATGTAAACCCATTCTAGTAGTAATACAAAATAAGAAGATGAACTTGAAATGAGGGTAACATGTATTCTTTAAGGAAATGGTGATCTTTCTGATTTTATTGTCATGGTTTTATATTCTTTCTTTCTTTCTTTTTTTTTGGCGTTTTACAGTAAAATAGCCTACACAGCTGATTTTGTATTTTCACAATTTAAAGGGGCACTGTGTAGTTTTGGAGATGAAATTCAAATATATTTATAACATTAATGAGGTAATATGTATTTTTTCCCTGTTCCTGTTTATGTTCTCAGAGGAAAATAAGGTCTTCAGAACAGTGTTTGAAGCCAGAAAGGTGGCAGGGTCCGCCACATATAAAGTTAAACAGTTTGAAACTCTGTTGTCCTTTGTTTATTCCGTCATGAAAACAAATATGTTGTTTATTGTAATTTGTTTATTTAGTTTGGGCGAGAAGCTTTTTCTCTTCTGATTCAAATGTTGCACCTTTAAATATTTCATCACTGTATCTGTTTCTAAACCGTCAAATATCTGTAAAACCTCACAGAGGGTTTGTGTGATTTTGTTTACAGAATATGAAGCAGAAACCAACACACACACAAACAAAAAAAAAAGCAACTTGCACCCAGGGCATTCAAAGTTGCATCATTGCGCAACACAGCGCGGGGATAAATCAGTTCAAACCCTCCCTCCGTTCGCTCCCTGTGACTGGTCGCCGCATGTGTCAGTCAGGGGGAGGGGTGCACCGCTAATTTCTATATCCCTGTATGTCAATTTAAGAGTCAGATTGCGCTCTCTCTCGCGTGTGCGTGGATGTCAGCCACCGAAAGCCCCGAAAGGTAGTCGGCGACAGTGAGCCTGCCCGAGCGGACCTTCCACAGCCTCGGTGCGGGATTTCCTTGAGACCAGATGAGACTCTGGAGACGTGCGCCTACCTGCTCGCGTTGAGCCCCTCCGCCTCTGGATATCACCGCCACTTCACACGCAACCTGCACACTTTGAGTCTCGTGGTATTTATTTATTTATTTATTTGTTTCGCTCCTTGAGGCGCGCTGCTGTGTCACGCCTGAGAGAGGACTCATCAGAGAGAAACTTTGAAAGGAGACTTTGCAAACTTTGGAGTTCCCTCCAGTAGCGGTGAGCTCATGTGGTTTCTCATCTGACAAGAAGAAGAAAAAGAAGAAGAAGAGGAGGAGGAAGAAGAAGGAGCATTTCTCTGGGAACTTACAGAAAGGCCTTTATTTGGGGGGGAACATGTTCAGCAAGTGCTCCGTGGTGTTATTGAACGTGCTCTTTCTGGTGCGGGCGCTCTCGGCTCACGAGTGCACGCCGTGTAACCAGCGGACGTGTCCCGGCAGGGCGACGCACGGCTGCGAGGGCGGCCGGAGCCTGGCCAGGGATCCGTGCGGATGCTGCGACCAGTGCGCCCGGCTGGAGTGGGAGCCGTGCGGCGGACAGGACTGGGCGCACGGCTACTGCGCCCTTGGGCTGACGTGCGCCTCTTTCAACACAACGGGGGCAGCCACGCTCCCTGAGATCGGAGTGTGTAAAGGTGGGTAGCACTAACAGTCATTTAGTGAAATCATAGAAGCTTCAGTGAGAGATTGAACGTGTTGAGTTGTTTAACGGTGCAGTGAAAGAGCTGTAGGCGCCAGTTCTTTTCAGCCGCCCTCCTCATTGAAGCGTCCTGAAGGCACGACCATTCAGACGTCAGCTCAGTCCTGGCTGCAGGGACTGTGTCAGTGTTTACCTCGTCTCTGGCCTCGCCTGGAGCGGCTCTTGACTGGGCCGGGAGAGGAGTCATGTTCAAGCTGCTCTTTCTTTTCCACCCTTCAAAGCTTCATTCACCCTCCGCTCAGGAGCGTGACAATAAGATTGGCAGCAGTGATCTGGCACTAGGTTACACCTCAGCTTCAGGTTCTGTGCTTTTTTTTCCACTCTGCTTCACAACTCAAAGAATGAGGGGGGGGGGGGAAACAGGCAGTGATTTTAGATAAGAAAAAAATGACTGTTTGAGTCTATGTGAGGGGCAAAATAGTGGATTACCCCCATGGCGTGACTGTGCTTTTAAACTTGGACCGCGCTGTAATTCAATAAATCAGCCGCCTGCTTCTTGTCTGTAATATTTACACCAGGGGCTTCAGTGTGAGATGTCATGGTTTGACAGCGCAATTGCAAAAGACCCCAGCAGAGTTTCATTGGCAGTCCTGTGAAGCCCCACTGCTGGGGCTTGTTTTGCCGTGGATGTGCTCGTTTTACGCACGATTTGAGCAACCTTTCTGAACTTCAAAGAAGAAGCTGGGTGTCAGATTCCTGGCGGTGAACGAAGTAAGTAGCAATGGCCTCTTCCCCTGAGGACCCCCCCCCCCCCCCCCCCCCCCCCGGCCCCTTCACCTGCACTGTGTCCGCCCTCTTTTGGAGTGATTGAAAGGGACTGACAGAGAGTAAGCAGCTCTCAGTGGGTGTCTGGATCCCCCTGACCCGGCCCTCCCATCATCCCTCTGTGGGGTGGTCCAACGAGGGTTTTTCAAGGGGTCTCGAGCCCCCAGGCCGTCCCGGGAGACGCCGCTGCTGATTGTGCCTCACGCACAGGTTAGCCTGGCGTCTGGAGGACATCTCCTCCGCAAATTAACAGCTTTATAGACCTAATGGCTCCCCTGATTGAGTCGTGCCTCTGGTCCTGTGGCTCCGGGGGCCTCGGAGCACACCGCTGACCCCTAAATCAGACACACGAACGCACACAATCTTGATATCCCAGAGGGTCTTGGTGGGGGTAAATCAACACCTCCCAGTGTGTTTTCAGGGGCCACGGTAGGCAGGCTGCTGGAGGCTGATCCCAGATTTCCCTCCTCGAGCTGCAAGGGTCTTAAAGTGATTAGACTCGCAATCAGGAGTAGGGGGTAAATGTTTCCGCTTTCTGATCCCCTGCTTTTCTGCTCACAGTTTAGATTTTCTGGGTGGCCATAATCTAATTGAGTGTGGAGGCACAACAACTTTAGGACACAGGTGATGTATTACACGAGTGGTGGCGATTCATCATCGGCCAGCTTGTGACCTGTTATCGTTGGAGTGTTTAAATCCAGGCTTTGGTGCCATAAGATGTCACTAATTTTCAAAGCATAGTAACAAGAAAATATATATATACGATACAACAAAATACAAACAAAGTTCAACAAATATTTATTCTCATGAAGGAATTCGGCTCCTAACACTGAAGCTGATTAGAATATCTAAAAAAGTTAAGAAATTGTTGCAGATTCAGGCTGCACTAGGTGATGATTTTAAAAAGGGGGGACGGACCCGGCTTGTTTCATTCATCCGCGACCAGTGAACCAGCTCTTTCAGTTCTGTTTGTTTCAGAGCCGTGGTCAGAGCCGTTGATTTTAACTCGCACAAACCTCAGTCAGATAATCAGTGAGTCAGACGATGTCATCCCCCCTTGAATCACCGACCCTGTTGCATGTTGAGTCTGTCGGATGTCTTGTGACTACGCAGGCACCTGCTCTTGGGAAAAGTCATATTTGCGTCAGTGATCAGGTGAAATCATTCAAGCCTCTGCAGCTAAACGACTTGTTTTGGTGTTCTAATTGTATTCTCGCGTCTGTCCTCCCACGCCGCGCTTTCCCCGAGCTCCAGAGGCACTTAACATACCACGTAACAGAATGTCTGTTTTACAGGGACGCTATGTCCGCTGCACTCCTTCGCATGCCTTCTACTTCTCCCTTCCTCTGGTATTATCTAATGTTTCAAAGACTTCCTTTTTAGCTCGCTATCAGCCGGAGGGCCTCTAGAGGTCAGCTTTCCCATCCTGGCCCTGGATGCCAAGACAAGCAGTCTCAGTGGCTGAGAGAGGAATCCCCCTGGGATGAAGCCATAGACCCTGGCTACAGTCATGCCAGGCCAGATAATAGATACCAAGGGCCAGACCAGACCGGGGTCAGGCTAAATGGGGCTAGACTGAGGCAGACCAGCATGGACAAACTGGGCCGACTGGGGTCAAGAACAAAAATGAGTTAATGAGACAATGCCCTTAGTGTCCGGCCCAGCCATTCATTAATTGTTTTGACTTCCACCTCTTTTTTCTAAACGCCAGATTTAGCGCCCCACACAGACAGGCACCCCTGCCACCACCACCTCAAAAGAAAATACCCTCCCAGGCACAGGAAAGCCTCGGGATGGAAAAAATGTGGAGCCGAGGATCATTTTAAGGTGAAAGGAAATCACAGGGAAAGTTTCGGTGTGGTTTATTGAAAAGGCTGCTTGTGCTTTGCCAGCCTCGTTGGCCCGTCTGGGAGAGCTATTAACAGCACAGGCTGGCTCAGGTTAAAGGTAGTATTACCTTCACCCCCCTCCATTGGCCGGTGTTTACTGCTGTGCTTGTGAGCATCGTCCATCACAGAGGAGGCGTCCGCACCACCAACATCAACTTGAGGAAAGTGTTTGCTGGGATGCTTTCTTCTGCAGTCATAATGACTCACTTGGACAGTAAAATGTATTACCGAAAGACACTGGCTTTACCCCGCAGTGGAATATCTGCTTTCATTTAACAGACATATGTGTTTTATCATGATTTACAGCATTTCAAAGCAAAGCTGTGGAATTCTGTTTCTTTGCGATCACTTTGAGTCATCACTTCATTAATCCTCTGACCACTAACTGAGAATGAAAAGCATTTTAATTTGAAATGGCATTTTCTTTCTCCACCAAGGAGGTTATTTTTTGTCATTTGTTGGTTGGTTGGTTGGTTTGTAAGCAGGATTACACCAAAACTACTGAAAGGGTTTCCACCTAACTTGGGTGGAGGATGGGTCTCGGCCCAGAGCAGACCCCGTTCGCTTTTGGCTAGGCTTTGGATAAAGGAAAGCATCCAGGAATTGTTTCTCAGGGTCTTTAACAGTGTGAGATTTCTCGGGGAATAATGCAAGAAATCAGGCGTATTTCGATTGCTTGTATCTATGATCGCGTACAAAAGGTTTGTTCGATCGTTTATGATGTATTACTATAGAATAAAGCTGTTGTAAGTGATATATTTTCATTAAAATAAGTGTTGAATAGCTCAATTTTCACTGTTACATAGTATTTGGCATCTATGTCTCTCCTGCCGTAAAAACAGAAAATAAATGTTCTGGTATCCCTGCCCACTCTATCCAATCAGGACAGAGAACTCCGTAAACTAGCGGTCCTGTCTGCTCGTGATCGTGCTGAGAGTTTGTTGCTTGTGTTTGTATTGGATTGCTAAATTTTTTGCACCTTTTCCTGCGCTGCATTGTTCTGGTGTGTAGCTGTTTGGAGAAGAAAGCCAGAGTATTATGATAAGCTCCAATCACGCGTCCACACTGCTGGTTCGAGGCCTGGGAGCTAAATGCTTGGGAAGGGGTTACTCTGTGTTACAGTTTGTCTCATCCTGTTTACTCTGCTGCCACTCGTAGCACGCTTGGACGACTGTGAAGGAGGGTAATTTGGGGGTATATATATATATATGTGTGTGTGTGCATTCATGCATGCATGTGAAAGGAGCACTACGGGTGATGTATACATTGGGGCTGTTTAATCCCAGGGGTTTTGGCGGTTGTTCAGCCCACATGGCAATAACGGGACACATTCCTTCCCATGGTAAAGTTTTCATCCTAGTTGGGCTAAGCCTCGAGGTGCCCTCCCAGGGGGGCGAGGCTCACTGGGAACAATAAGCGGGTATGGTGCAAGTGGCCTGCGTACAGAAGAGGCGTTCCAGCAGCCAGCAGAGATGGAGACCCTGGGAGGGCCCCATGCTGCGGAACAAAAGCAAACAAATGGGCTCAATGGCTAAAGTAGCGTGGCACGACGAGGAGGGAGGAGGGAGGAGGGAGGAGGGAGGAGGGACAGCAGCCCAGAAATACACTGGTCACTTCAGGAATGACAGTGCCAGGGCAATGTGTTGCAACACGGCCTGTAAGCTGGCTAACCCTCCAACACTTTTGGGAAACAAATCTCAGCTTCTGGCACAATTCACCTCGTGATTACACCCTGTCCAATGTCTTTCTTATTCCCGATTAAAATAGACAAACTAGCCAGAGTGAGAAGTCAGTGTTCTTTCCCTCATGACCCCTGTTCACCTCGCTGTCCTCCGCAGTGCTGCCTGACCATCCAGAAGCAGGCCTGGAGGACGAGCGCTGTCCCCTGATGACCGGCTGTGACAGAGCTGGAGGTCAGTGCGTGTGCGATGCCCGTCACTCCTGCCTGGGCTCTTTCACCTACCCCGACCAAGAAACCTGCATGAAGGCCAGCAAGTCAGGTGAGCCCTCTCCCTCCATCACACACACATGTTGAAACACAGACACACAAGCACAGAAGTCAGAGGGAATAAAGCTGTCCATTGAGAGGGGCTAATCCATAACAGATGTGGCTCTGAGGTGACTAACGCTACTTACATATCATAGTGATGACACACACGCTAAAAGCTTTGTCTAGCGGTTCCCCTCTCACCCTGAGTGGTGCCATTGTCTGTGACTCATTGATGACAGTGGTCTGTGTGTGTGTGTTTGTGTGTGTGTGGCTGGATTTCAGAGGGTCGGAGGCACGAGCACCGGGACAGACACAGAGAGAAGTATGTGGGACCATCCAACCCGGCCTGCATGTTCTCAGGGTGTAACCTGACCGCCGAGGGCTGTGTGTGTGAGTCTCAGAGCTGCCATCACCACTTCGCCTACATCAACCGCAGCCAGTGCCAGGAAGCCGCAGGTAACCTTCAAATGACCTGCGACTGGAACTGACAACCAAACGGCACGCCGAGAAGTGGTTTTACTCAGCTCAAGTTATTTAGTGTTAAGATGTGGGGATTTATACCGGAGTCTGAAATAGATTCTGCAGCTACAAAGTTACAATCCAAACTTAAAGATCACCTCTATGCATGTGCTGGGCGACAACATTCATCAATGTGTATCTGACATGATTTTCGCAGAAAAAAAGGTGTAATTACAACAATAAAATGGCACATTATTGTTTAGACAGCTAGCACAGGAGCTTTGGACCGGGACGGGCTGGGGCTAGCTGTTTAGCATGCTGATCTTCAGTAGATATTTCTGCTACACAATACATCATGTTCACAATCAAAATGTTAAAACTGCTATTTATGCACATTCTGTTGATTTGCGATTGTTTTCAGCTAAATTTCTTGCATATTGCCCCTTTAATATAAACACTGGTATAAGCTGCTTAAGCTTTTGCCCTTCTCTTGTACAAACAACCTCTCAGTGAAACACAGAATTCCTTATGTCTAAGCTCATTATGTGTGTAAGGAAGCATATTGGCACAGACCAATTAAAAGTTTGTGACTCCAAATATGGTCACTTTTTGATTTTAAGCAAAGAGGGCCTTTTAAAGTTCAGGGATTTTAATTCTCTTTTATCAATCCCTCTGAATATCAACATGGAGTCACATGCCATCTCACAGTTTATGAAAGCCTTACAGGTAGACTATAACACAGCACTTCTCATTTAGGCTGCAACACGTATATTTTCATAGTTAATTAATCTTTTGATTATTCAGTTCAGCTGAACTTCAGTCGTGTGATATATTAAATGTCAGAAAATGGTGAGTGACGTCGACTAGCGTTTAGCGTAGCCCCAGATGACATCCTCAAATGTCTTGTTTTGTCCACAGCCCAAAGAAATTCAGTTTCAGGAGTGTAGAATCCATAAAATATTGCATTTAAGAAGATGGAATAACATGGATGTGATTTATTTCTTAAAGGAAACATATTATTATCATATGTTTTAATCAGTTTTCTCATACTGTCCAGTTCTACAGCACTGTATTTCCCCTCGTCTGAAACACTCTGTTTTAGCTTCTGTCTCTTTAAGACCCCTGCTAAATACCCAGTCTCCTCTGATTGGTCAGCTCACACACACCTGACCCAGCACCACTAGCAGCAAGTGAGCCGCTGTGCTAAATCAATTTCTTACCTGCCAAACTGACTGCTAGGCATATATCATGTAAACGTGCGGTATGGTGAGGTAACCATGCCACATAGTTAAAGGCAGGACTACTTACGAGGCTTTCAGGAGCAGTGTTTTCTGTGGGAGAGAGAAGCTTCTGTTGCTGGACTTTTTTTTTTTTTACTTTTGCTTGCACAAGAACAAAACACAGAAGGAAAGGGGAAAAAAAAACATTTTGATACATTGATCATCAAAATAGTTGCAGATGAATTTAATATTTGACAACTCATTGATTAATCACGGCAGCTCTACTTCCCATGTTACAGTCAGCGGCCGTGGCAGCTATGAGAGGAGGGAGAGAAGGAATGAAAATTAAACAAGAGTGAAAGAGAGAAGGTGCGAACCTGACTGACGGAGGAGCAAAAACAGAAAATGTCTCCAGTAGCTCCCGAGACTGATGATGGAAATATGGAGTGATTCAGATGTATAGAGTGTGTAGGATGAATGCTTTGCCCTGTGTGGGAGGTAAAAAAAATATTCTTTGAATGATTTAAGAGAATCCAAGAATTTGTGTTCACCTCCAGCCCTAGCAGTCTGCCTGATTGACACTTCTAGGTGAAAAATTGTTATTGGCACAGAGAGTTTAGTTTCCTCAATTGGATTGTGAGGTGGCTGGTAGATAGACAGGCGCTAAGTGGTGACTGCCTCCTGAGTGACTTTTGCAAAATTGGACAGGACTGCCAGTGAGTGATCCTCTGTGTATGTTGGGTAAACCTCATCTTACTGAGTGAGCTTTCTCAAAGCCAGAAAACTGGAAAAACCATGCTGTAAAGCCGAGGGAAAATGGTTTCGGTGTTATGGTGAACAGATTAAGTCCGAAGCATGTGACTGTGACTGCATTGTTTTTATCCACATGTTGTTCTCCTCTGGGACACAAGGTTCTCCTTTGCTTTGCAATTGGCTGACATTTCGGATGGAGAGCAGCTCACTAGGAACTTCTTGAGGTTATTTAATAACACAGAGGGTTATCACAGAACAAGTCTGGAGTCATTTATTTCAGTAAATCCCACAGGAAGCGTGTTCATCAAACATTATATTGTTTAGACATATCATTGAAGTCTAGTGTCCCAATGAAAGATCCGCTCCACTGTGTTTTGCAACTCCCTCATTTCAAAGCCGGGGCCCAAACGGATGACAGTTTAAACTCACACCAGTGAAAACTGTAAACAACATTTTTCAGCAGCTTATGAGTTCTCGCTGCGACACACACCCACCCTTTCTGATGGCCCCTCATTAAGTAAGAGACCAGGATGTGTGCGTCTGTTATGTCTGCAAGTATGCATGTGCATGTGGAACGATGCACACGTGTCTGCGCGTGATAATTATCTTGTTTGTGTAGATGTCTCGGCAGAGATTTTCCTTTGTCTGTCATCAGGAGGAGCTTCCTGTGCAACCAGACTGGGATTCTGTGGTTAGGATCTTATTCGCTCAGTCCTGTTGGACTCCGCAGTGACTGCATCCGTCAACCCCTCGTTGTCCTGACACAGGCAGTTATTAAGATCTGCGGCAGCTTGCCCCGGTAATGTGTGATAGCAAATGCATCCCATAAATCTGCTCCCGAGGTTGAACGCTCCATTTGTATTCTCATGCATTGGGACGTTAAAGCTGAGGATGGGGGAAAAAATTGCTTCGTAGATGCATCGTGGCTCTCTCTTGAAAGATTATGTCTCACTGTAGAAAATGAATAATAGTTTTTAATAATTTAAAACCCTTTGTTTATTTTACTCATTGATCGCTCAAGGTGTAATATGTAAGAGTTGGCCACCTGTTGAATAGGGGGCAGCATATTGGTAGTGTAGATGCGAATTGCTGCTTTAAGTAGCTGCTGTTAGCTCAGTTAGCAGTACCGAACTGGAGCTCGGAGCACCGTGACAGTGTCGATGTTTACACAACTAACACTACGACTTCAGACCAGGACAGGCCAGGGTGTTCTCAAGTTCTTGTTATCGGAAGGTGGTCAGTGGTTCAATTCTCCTGGTCTGCTTGTTGAAGTGTCCTTTGGCAAGATACTGAATCCCAAACTGCTCTTGATGTGCTGGGTGGTACCTTGTATGGCAGCCACCGCCATCAGTGTAAAAATGTGAGTCTCTTTGGACAAAAATGCCCTAAATGTAAATGTAAATGTAAATGTAAATGGGCACTGACTGATACCCAACCTCCCTCTCACTCCTCGCCTGAATCCGCCATGTCTTTTTCATACCCGTAGTCGGCACTGCTGTAAATCACCTCTGTACTTTATTTCCTGTCGTCAAAATGGCTGTGTTGAGTCTGACCTGAAAACCTCCTCTGGTATTGACAACACCAACCTGCAGAATGGGCCAATAGGACAGTGGCTAACAGAACTAACTAGTTAACATCACATACAGTTAGCAGCAGTTTGCAGTTATTCTGATGATATGCTGCCCCTTCTTTGTTGGGGGGAAGGAATTTGAATTCAACACGAGGCCAATACTTACATAATGCAACTCTCAAAGTCGACCTTGTGTTCCAACACTTTCACAGAAACCCTTCACAGACATCAGTAGGAACATACTGTAGATTCTCTTCCTCAGATCTCACACGTGGTAACGGTTTGGCCTCTCACTTTCTGTCTGACGCACTCAGCGGCTCATCACTCTGCTGGGACTCACTGCAATCTGTTAAAACTCAACATCTTTTCTGCCTCACCACAGTTGGTGCTCAGTCACCTAATGTAGCCTCGTGTTGCTGCAGTGGGACCCAGTTCTCTCCCTGGCGCACAAAACCACTGATGTAATTTGGCTGCGAACGTTCAATTGGAGGCAACGCGGTGTGCTAGACGTATTACCCACATGTCAGGGAAAGAGGATGTGATAAGTGCGGGCAGGAAGATAGGAAATCATAACATTCTGTTGAGGTATTTGTGTCAAGAAGAGGCCCCAGTGTCCTTGGGGGGTGGTGTTTGGTAATTTTACACTCACAGGATGGTTTACATATTTCATTCATGATAAGGCCCCTAACTGCTGTTTCAGAGGAATTCCCCTGTTGCCGCTCACTGACAGGAACAAGTTGACAGTGTTTAGCTGATTCATACAACTGGCATCACTTAATACTAATATTTTCTTAGACAAAGTGATTATTATTGATTGTTATTTGTCGTCTTGGTCTGTCGACTTATTTGTCCTAGTTGACTGAGAATAGAGTAGAATCATGTGGAAGTTCACAGGCGGTTCATCAGACGATGAAACGGTGCCCAGTATGATGCAATGGCACAAACTGACCTTGCGCCCACAAATTCACTTGCCCACCTATGCCACCTCCGTCCTGCCTCTCTCTGCCCTTGTGAAAGGCCTGTTAGTTCTGCTTGGCTGCAGCCTCTTTGTGGCAGAGCTATTACTGGCCGAGCCAGACCGCCAGTGGCTGGCAGGGGCGCGAGACGTCTGTTTGTGTGTGCATGGAAGCGACGGCCCCTGTTGCACACTGCAAGCTGCTCGTTTCCCCGCGTGTGAGTATTTGTATGTGTGCGGGTGGTGATATCAAAGAGGTAACAAAACTCTTGTGAGACAATGAACTTCCCTTAAAGGCATGTTGGGACTGCTCTCAGCCCGCTCGCTGCTCATGGTCAGCCGCTGACCAAACCGACCAGCGTTAGGCCAGCAGGAGAACCCAAGAGACACACTCACATGAAGTCTTCCTGCATTCCTGCATGTGCGACTCTATCCCTCACCCCATTCACTAGATCTGGACCTAAAGCCTCAGTCGTTGACCCAACCATAACCATTAAGAAATCAAAGACACCCTTGGCTGCAGCCTAAGCCAGCTCTTGTTGTTCGCAGGCACATTTCTTCTATCATCAGCCAATCAGTTCCCAGAAAGGGAACAGATCCATATGGCCAAAATCCACACATAACTCAACCGGCTCTTCCACAATTTATTCAACGTCTGTCTACACCTCAGCCCCCCCATGGAATTGTTTTCTATATTTACTACCGATGAGTGTCCTATGAGTGTGTCAGTGCACGTGACAACTGTTCAGCTTTAAGCTTAATGTACACTACCCCAAAGCACAGCACGCTCACTCTTCTCATATGCATTTTGAGGGTAGATGTAACGATTGTCGATCTCCGTCTGAGGGATGGGCCCTTCAGCCAGATAGACGTCCCGCGCGCCTAATCTTATTGGCCATCTGACGGCAAGGAAAGGGTGTGTTTCAATGGAATGCGCACATTCTATGTACACTAACTATGCACACACACACACACACATAGACACATACATGAAAAATCTATGTGCAAATGTGCACCTACATGTGGACACTCTCATTACCTCACCCAGACATGCTCACTCACAGCTGCAGCGGTGTTACTTAGGACGCTGCGATCACGTTTTTCAAATACAAATATTTAGCCAAAGAGCGAGAGAGCAAGAGAGCAAGAGAGCGAGGCGTGCAGGCAGCAGACGCAGGCCTGCTTGCATGCCTACGCCCGACTACCTCAGGCTTCTCACCATGGTGTGAAGTTCCCACCAAGTGTTTCTTCCCGGTGACCCCGTCTGTGCCTTTTGGCCTGGACCCCCTCCCAGGCCTGCTCCGTGCTCCTCACACGTATACTCACACACGCTGATACACACGGCGAACAATGCCGACTTTCTCGGCTGTAACTGCTGGTGGGCAACGGGCCAGGCCCTCACAGCTTTACGTGAGAGACGGCCCTGATGTGTCCCTTTGCAGAGCAACTTTATAAAACCTAAGGACAGACCAGAAACCCACGGAGGGCAGCTGGACTGAGACAGCTTTGTTCTCAGCTGACTTGCTTCCAAAGTCAGTCAGCGAACAGAACTCACATTGTGCACTTTTTCCATGAGTAAACTCAGGCTGTCAACACAGCCTCCTCTGCCTGGCTGAGCCGCTCTGGTTCGGGGAAAGACTGCGCTCCTTGTACAGCGGGGCTTGAAGAGAAGAAAAAACCCATTTAGATAGGAGGAGTTTTTCTTTCTTTCAATGAGCTGCTGAGATGCCAGAAATATGCATTGTTAAAAAAAGAGACTATTCCGTGGTAATGAAGCAATTTCCGTACCTCACCTCTTCCAGACCAGCGTCAGGTGTGTGTGTGTGTGTGTGTGTGTTGGTGTGTGTGTCTGTGTCTGTGTGTGTGTGCCTCTTGCAGGTCAAAGGTTTCCCATTCTTTGCTATCTTACAGTCGCACAAGTGCATGTGTTGCCTAATCTGCACAGAGAACTTATCAAGCATACCAAATCAGGCTTTTTGTGTTTGTGCAAGCTGGAGTATGGCCACCATTGTGATACGAAGATTGGTTCAGTGGTTGCTGACTCACTAATTACAGCCATTTATGCTCAGAGATAGAACACAAACAGCACAGGAAAAAATCCATTTGCCGCTGACTTTTTCCATCCTCCCCGTCTGCCTATTGTGTTTACGAATGCGGCAGCGGGAAAATTATATTAATTGGACCTGCAAGGGTTGGACCACTTCCACGGATGGATACAATTCTATTCATTTGAATGACAATGGTATGTCTGCCAGCTGCTTTTCCCAGCGCACTCTAACCCCATCCATTATCACAACTGAAAGAGTAATCAGCCTTCTCTGGGACTCATACAATTCGCGGAAAGTGTTTTTTCAGTGAAGAACGTTGTGCAGGATCGTCCCAGGGTGTTTTACTATGGCTTTAAACAGTGTGGGGTTTTCATATGCAAAACCAGTCTTCAGCTGAGCAGCAGCAGCGGCAGACTGCGTTGGACTTTATTGGAAGTAAAACATTCGCCAATCAGCGTTTCCAACTGAAGTTTATTTAACTCCGGCGCAGGAATTAGGCCAAAAATCGTTAAAAGGCTCGTAGCCTCCCTTAATTTGGGGGTTTTCCCCTCATTTTCTATGACACTATTCAGCCACGAAGTTTATCAATGAGAGCTTTGTGGCGGGCCCTCACTGTTCCCAGGTTGCTTGAGTAAACAGTACAGTACAGATACCTCACACTCCGGCTCTATTTATCTGGAGCCAGAAAAATTCAACGTTTCCCTTATCCTCAATTTCATCTGTCAGAAATGTTACCTCCACCCACTGAAATACAGCAGGCGCAGTCTTACAGCCCCTCTCCGCCATGTTTATCCTGAGTCAGGCAGACATCAAACAGCTCCTCAACTGCGACGCCAGCAGAGCATCGGGTCGGAACAAAGACGATGTAGTTATGGGGAAGAAATTCTAATCACAAGAGAAAGATCTTCATTGACTGATTTTTTTTTAAAACATACTAAATAAACAATCTCTTCGTTTTCATAACTGAATAAACTGAATAAGCAAACTGACCTTAATGGACAACACAATTTCATACTGTTTTTCTTAACTTGTTTACAGTTGGCGGACCCTGCCACCCTTTCTAGCTTTAAACAGTGTCTTGGGAAACTTATTTTCCTCTGACAACATCGTGTTTATTCGGTTATGGAAAAGATAAATGTCCTTACCTCACCGATATAGTCTAAATGAAAATTCTGAGTTTGAATTTCTCCTCCCCAAACAACACAGTGCCCCTTTTCGACAGTATACAATGTAATTCAGAGGTCTGTCTGTTGAGATGAGGAATCATTATCGGAGGATCTGGAAGTCTGGACCCTGAACCGCTCGCCTCGGTTTCCCCGTCTTTTGGCGTAACCCAGAGGGATCCACTTATAGGTCTTCAACTGTCAGGGATGAGGCACATCCTCTGAGAGACTCGTGTTGCGCCGTGGAGCCAGCACCGGTCTGGGAAGACCATCAACAAAACTCGGCTTCTGGAAACACTACCAAAACCCCAAGCGCAGTTACGCAACCTCAGCCCGCATCATTTCCTCCCCTCAAAAACCCTGCGTATGCAAAGATCGTCGAGCATTCCCAATAACTAAATCATAATCCCCTTAATTGAACTTTCCTATAAGGCAGTCATTTGTTGTCACGTTTTCCTCCTTTAAATGCCAGCGATGATTTAAACAACATGTATAATTACCAGATTATCCTCATTCTCATCCATCATCTCCGCGCATGCTAATGTTTCCTCTCTTCCTCTTCAGCTGTCAGAGTGCTTCAAAGTGTGTGTTTGCTGTGCTTTCAGCGGGGGGGGGATCTGGGAAACGACTTAGTGATTGACAATTATGGGACGGGACTCGAGTCTGCCTCGCCGCAATCCTTCTCCTCTGCCTGCACTGTATACATTACAGCGACACTGGGAACCAAAATAAACACGTCTTTGGTTCGGGGTAATCCAATCTTTGTAGGTAGCTACTGTTCTCGTACAATGTCTGCACAGAGGAGCGCTCCACTTTTCTTTTCCTGAACAGGCTCCAAAATACACCCCTGAGCCCCAATCCCAGATTTCCAGAACCTCCAGCACCCCTTTTCCTCACTAACAAGGGGTATCAGAGCTATTATGTGAATGAATAGACAAACACAACCTTGTATGCTTAGGGGAGATTCTAGACTGGCAGGAAGAAAAAGCTCTGTTGAAGGTTGGCTGGTATTAATGACTGGTTTTTAGAGCGTGAGGGGCTGTTTGGGTTGCGAGCCAGGCTGGGTGGGATCAGAGGCCCGCAGACAGGATACGCACGGAGCCTTGTCGTGTCTGTGGTGCCGCTCGCGCTTCTCTGACAGGATGCTGTGAAGCTGTCACGGACTGAAGTGGGGATCTGATGACTGCACAGGGTTTGTGTTGGGCCGACTGTGTGAACTCCGTAACACGAGTAGCGCTGCTCTAAAGTGGCTTAGCTGACACTAAGAGCTGGCAGCCCTCGCACACATGCCCAGAAAAACCGGTCCTTGCACTGTCAGAGCGAAAAGCAGTCAATGTTTTATTAGTATTAATGTGCGTCCTTGTCTGTGTTTCAGAGGAGCTGAGGTGCGCCGGGGTGACGTGCCCCACTCTGCAGGTGCCCTCCTGCCCCAAGGGCTCAGTCCTGACCAAGAGCTACACGCCCCCTGCTGACTGCTGCCCCTCCGTGCCGCCCCAGTGCACTTGCGACCTCCGTGCCTGCCACAAGCCCCAGTGCCCGAGCGGACAGCGCGCCGTGCCGCTCAGCCAGGCCAGCGGTCAGCCAGGAGACTGCTGCGACGTCTTCGAGTGCCAGAAAGGTGATTACACAGAGCTGCACGCTGCACTACAAACCGTTTCGATTGGCCTCCCGCTGGGGGGGGTAGCAATGGCACAGTCGGTGTGAGATTCATCGCCTTTGAGGAAGCAATTATTTCCCTTAGAGTAAGGCTTTCCTCCCTGCTGACTAAATGTCCACAGATGAAAAGCAAAGCTGCTGATTGGATAATTGCTGTTGGGCTGTTTTTATCAGGCTGGGTCGATGCCTCTCAGGGTTAAGACCATGGTTCAAAGGCATTTTTTTCAGGGGTGTATCCACAGATACATCTGTTGCCTGAAGCAATATTACAAATATAATGGATCGTAAATACGCCTGCGCACCATTTTCTCACCTGGTAAAAAAAAAAGGAACTGCAAGGAAAGAGAAGCAAAGGAGATCACATGCAGAGCATACCTGTCAACACTCCGGATTTTCAAGGGAAGTCGCTCATTTCTAGCCCTGTTCTCCCACTTTGCTCCCAATCGGTATAATCTCCTGTTGCATGCACAAAAGACCCTCCTGATGTGCATCACTCATCGCTGCGCCCGCTTAAGCCCTACGCTGCGCTCAGATTCCCGCCGAAGAAATGGATGAAACGGGGCCCAAAAAGAAGAAATACGCTTCCAAATCTTCCTCCTTTTATAAAGTTAATTTCAGGTGTTGGCTTTCAATAACTTTTTTGTACTAATCAACTTTACTGTGAGCTCAGAATTTAAGACTTATTATGTGTCATTCTACTTCATTCTATTAATCTGGGGTGTAAGGTTATTTGCAGGTGGTCTCCGTCTTCTCTGCAGCCTTATGTTGGCAGGTATGATATAGATGTGGCCCTGAGGCAGCCAGGAGAGTCAGGAAGGCAGGGAGGGGACCTGTGGTATTGGTCTGTTTACTCTGTGCTCCCAACAAATATTCGCTGTTTTACCAACAGAACAAATTCCCATTCTGGCCCCTCCACATGCATAAATGAGTGCCGTGTCCCGGAATTAATGGACTTAACGAGCCCAGTGACCAGAAAAGTGCTTAGGCTACGAATTTGCTCAACAGAAGTGCAGTGTCAAAGGGTTCCTGTCTGGTCACACGTCCAAAGGGAAAAGGTTCAACAGTTCATTGATGGGAATGCTTTTTATGTGCTCCAGTCTGCCAGTGGGGAGGGTAATCGAGTCCGGCAGGCCGGCGGGGGCTGAATGGCAGCCGTGGGGGCCATGGGATCAGTGTTTTGATAACAAGTGTCTGCTGCTCTTTGGGCCTGGGGCTTGATGCCTTTTGTGCTGCCCCTACCGTCCGTTAGGCCTGCATGACTGCGCGCCGTGTCAGAAAGCTCCACAGACAGGGACACGGACGAGGACACACACTGGGGGCCCCCTAGTCACCTCCCCGGCCCCTAAAAGCACTGGCTCCACATACTGTATTCATGTTAAGTCTAGGTTGCTCTCAAATACCGTACCTTTTCTCTAACGGAGCACACTTTAGCACGGCCCCCTATTGTCTCCGAGTGTCGGCTTGGACTGATTAACTTGTTTCCATTGCCCAGTTGGCTGAGGGCTCGTATTTAGTCACGGTCAGTGTGTGCGGTGACAATAAATCCCACCTGTGTGTTTTGGCCTCCATCGCAGATATAGTCTTTCCACTGCTGGCTGGACAACGGCTGCAAACTGGGTGGCAAACTAAACCTGGCAGCTCCGTCCTGACCTGATGTCATCTGATGTCACAGATAATCCTGTTAGATCCTGTTTAGCCGTGCTCTGTTGTTTACCAACACGTTAGCTGTAACATACACCGCATACGTCCTCTGGATGCAGCCTGGGCTCAGGGCTGAGATCATCACACTGATGGTTCTCAGGGCTCAGCTAAAAAAAAACACACAACAGCCATGTTCTCAAAAAGTCGATGTTAGGGACTTAATTAAACTTAAATGTATATTTCTACGTTGTCATTTAATATTCGGAACTAATCAAAAGTCTGTAAAAAATGATTTTGATAAATCCCATCGCTATTCCTCCCCGGGGAAAGTCATGCTTCCTTCTGTGGTTTTGCCTAATTCACCTCTAAACCACAAGAAGCGCCAGTATGACAGTCCATTATGAGTGATTTAGACCTGCCTGGGGTCAGTGTTTTATGGCCCATCCGTCTCCGCATCCAATCCTCACCTCAATTTAGAGAAGACTGAACATCACAAAGCATGACTGGAATTTAGACTCGGTGCCGCAAGTTGTTTTAGGGATTACCATTAACAAACACTGCGGAAATCACATGTGAGCGTCCCCTCATGTGACTTCCTATTGCTTCTGCGAGCGTTAGAAAACGTCGCTGTGCCTTTTGATTTCGGCCGGCTAGAGTGCTTATTGCATTTTCTCTGCTCGGCTTTGCATGCACGCAAAGCCGGGACGGCAGGAATACTGAGGAGGAGGGAACAAAAAGATGGCGAGGAGGAGAATAAAAGATCAACAAATCCCCGCTCCGCTTTCAACTAAGTTGGCCCACCTGCTTTGCGTTAGAGCGCGGCGCTGCTCGTCGGGAGGCGCGGGGGTCATCGGCGCGGACGCTTTGAGTCTGCGCTCAAAGGCATGGCGTGCAGATGCCGGCCGCAGCCTCCGCTCTCGTTTAAAGGGAAAACCGCTGGCCCCACATCTGCTTGCATCTGTGCAATGCATTTACTCGCCTAACTAGTGCAGCTACTCATCTGTGATTGTGGAGACTTTCTTACATAACCACATTGCCTCACCTCCCTCATGTTGGAGTGCACTTGATGAAAAGTTAGTGTGCGGTTACTTGAGATATCCGAACGATGAGTCACCCAAACCGCCGTGGTACTTTTGAAGACGTAATCGAGCATTACCCACTGGGATGTCATGTTGTAATCTTCCTGTTCCTGCGGCTATAAAAACTACCACCATTAATTTTAAACGATTCGTTATATTAGTGTCATTATGTGGACTGAGGACGTTATTATTGTTACGTCTTTTAGCTTTTTAAAAACTTTACAAACACATATTGAGGGCATAACGGTTCTCCAAATCCATGGTTCAGTTCAGACCTTGATTTTTTGTTTGTTTGTTTGTTTGTTTGTTTGTTTTTTGGGGGGGTTGAATAAGAATCTCATCAAGACTATAATTGCCATTACGTCAAAGCCATCATTCACGTCCATTACATATATTTATTATGTAAACAAAAGCAAATGAGTCACTAAAGAGCACTTCTCTTAAGACCAGTGCGGCGAAAAGTGGGATGGGAGTGAAATGCGACACGTTTGTAGTCCCTGAATGCACCATGTAGAGCGCAGTCATTTAACAATAGCAGGCAGCTGTTCACAGTCCAACAAAACGCAAGTTTAAGGGAGACCAATTTGAGGAGAAAGGTTGTTTTTTTTTGCAGTAATTGTTGTCCTTTTGGGTGCAGGAATGGCAGCGAACTGTTGTAAGTTAGTGTGAGTCAGGATAAAAGTGAAAATAAGTGTTTTGACGGGGCCCATTTTCTGTGAACCAGACCAGACTCAGGTTTTCCAGCGGTGCTGTAACTAAGCCCATTTATCTCACAGTAAAAGGGAGCAGGTTCTGAGTGCTTGGATGCTTCTAGAAAAGGCAGTCCAGAGCATTGATTCACTCCACCTGCCACCAGCACACTGAGCCCAGATTCTGCCAAAGCCTCAGACCCACTACTGTTTTCTTTTACTCGACAGTGCAAGAGCCCAACGCCTTTTCAATACTTGATAGATCCCTGTGAAATTCCTCCTCACGGACTTGGCTTCATTGTCTGATGAATGCCATTCCTCCCTACAGCCTTTCACCTCGGCACCATTTGGTTCGGATAAACATTTCCATCAATCACAGAAAATGAATGGATGTTTACGGCTTTGTAATTCACTGTATACAGTTGTGAAAGTCTCTCGCCGATCAGCCTTGACGTTTGTGATTAAATTCTGCGTTTTGTCTCTCACATGGTCATGAAAACAAAATTCTTGTGTTAATCTTTGCCAAATGTGACGGACACCTGACTGCACTGTGCCCCGCTCGTGTGTTAAGCATCATGATCCGCACATGGTGCTCGGTTTGATCCGTCTGATCATTCTTTCCCTTGTTTCTCCTCCGTAGTTTCTCCCAAGTGTGTCCACAATGGGAAGGAGTTTTCAGAGGGTGAGGTGTACCGCATGGACCCCTGCTGGCTGTGCCAGTGCCGGGGTGGGATCTCCTTCTGCTCCAAGGCAGAGTGCGCCGAGCTGGACTGTGAAAACTTTTACATTCCTGAGGGCGAGTGTTGCCCCGTCTGCATAGGTACACACATTTATCTTTTATTATTATTATTTTTTTTTATTTTATTTTTATTATTTAACCATTATTCTGTTAAGATATGACAACCTAATTCTTAACTTGGCCAAACGTGAGACTGTTAAAACAGGTAGAGTCTGATTCACACTAGTGTTTTGGATTTTTTTAAAGGGATAGTTCACCCCAGAATCAAAATTACATATTTCTCCTTTTTCCTGTAATGCTATTTATCCATCAAGATTCTTTAAGTATGAGGTGCTGAATTATGGACATATGGGCCATATAGATAGAGATGCCTTCTCTCTGAAATATAATTTAGCAAGCTGGCACACAATGTATCTTTCCAGAAATCATGACCCGGCTGCTCAAGATTATTCACAGATCTTGTTGAAGAAAGTTTAATGCCGGAGTTGTTTTCTTTCTACCAAATGACACCCGCCAACCATATCACTATGCAGGAGGAAGCGTGCATTTACTCGCGTACAAGAGGCTCAGGCTCATGACAATCGAGGGTCTAAGGACAGAGGATGTCGTTCACTGTACAGATTGTAAAGCCCATTGAGGCAATGTGATTGCGATTTTGGGCTATATAAATAAAATTAGATTTTGAGTAGATTTGACAGCATGGGGCGCAAACATAAATGCCGCTCTCCTCAGCTCAGATGTAATGTTAGCTAGTTGGTTAGCTGAAAACTCGGGAACTCCCACTAAAGCAATCTAGATAGATAAATAGCACAACTGGTTGAACACAAATGAGCTCAAAGCCAGAAAGGGAGCTCTGATACGTGCACTTGTTGGAAAAATGCATTTGCGGCCCATGTGGCAACCACATTACGGTCTGCTAAAGACAGGAGATGGAGACGGTTGCCAGTTCTGGCCTCGCTCGGCTACAGTTGATCGGGTGTATGAACAGTTAGTGAAGAAGACAAAG